>NW_008338997.1:467578-487647 GCF_000622305.1 Nannospalax galili | reverse complement strand
ATGTTTTAGTTTGGTTTCTGTTGCTATGATGGAACACTAACCAAACCCAATTTAGGGAGGGAAAGATTTATTTCACTTTACACTTCCAAGTCACAGTCCATCAGTGAGAGAAGTCAGGACAGGAACTCAAGGCAGGAACTGAAGCAGAGACCAAGGAGGAATGCTGCTTACTGGCTGCTCCCCTGGCCTGCTCAGCCTGCTTTCTTATATAACCCTGCCGACTGACTTAGGGATGGTACTTCCCACAGTGGGGCTGGGCCTGATACATCAATTAGCAATCAAGAAAATTCCACACAAGTCAATCTGAGGGGGGAAATTCCACAGTTGAAGCGCCATCGTCCCAGGTGTGTTAGGTTGACAACCAAAATTAGCCAGGGCAATATCACAGTATTATCTGTGTGAGGTTGTTCAGGTATTGAATATGTAGGCCCTGAGCTTAGCAGGCTGGAAGTGGGCATCATCCATGTTCATGGACACAGCAGCTGGGAAGTGGTTCAGGAATGTGGGAGAAATCCTTTGAATAATAGAAGACTGTCCCTGGAGCCACCAGACTATGCAGGCTACCCACCTCGGTCCCCACCTTCCCACAGAGCTTCTGATTCCTGATGGTGCCAATGTATTCTACGCCATGAACCCGGCCGCCCCTGGTGACTTCTTGCTACAGCGGAAGGAGGGTGACTGACACATACCTGTCTTCCCCCTCCAGGGGCTCTCTGATTCCCTGGATCCTTATTTCAATCACAAGACTGCATGAGATGAATGTAAAACTAAGAAAGACCAAGAGCCATAAGAGCTGGGGGTGTAGCTCAGCGGCAGAGCACTTACCCAGCATTCCTTCCTTAGGTCCTGGATTGGTCCCCAGCACCTTCCAAAATAACGCCCTCATAGGTTGAAGAGTGCTCTCTTAACAGGCAAGAAGCAGGGCTTTGAGTCCAAGTACTGTGTAAACCCAGTGTTTTGGCACATACCTCTGAGATCCCAGTAGCTTAGGAGGTGGAGGCAGGAGGATCAGGAGTTCAAGGTCATCCTCAGTTGTATAGTGAGTTCCTGACCGTCCGGGGTGACACCAAACCCTGCTCAAAAAAAGAATAAGCAAACCAGGCATAGTGGCACACACCTTTTTAATCCTAGCACTTGGAAGGCAGAGGCAGGTGGATATCTGGGAGTTCCAAGCCCATCCAGGATTACCTAGGGAGACCCTGTCTACAGACAAAAAAGAAAGAAACAAAACAGAAAAAAGTTAGGGCTGTGAGATGGCTCAGCAGGTAAGGGTACTTACTGCCAAGCCTGAGGACCTCAGTTCAATTCCTGGAACCCACATGGTGGAAAGAGAGCACCAATTCCTGCAAGTTG
Source organism: Nannospalax galili (assembly GCF_000622305.1). Taxonomy (NCBI): domain Eukaryota; kingdom Metazoa; phylum Chordata; class Mammalia; order Rodentia; family Spalacidae; genus Nannospalax; species Nannospalax galili. The sequence goes on along the minus strand of NW_008338997.1, from coordinate 486,294 downwards.
TCCTGTAACCTCACACATTAAATAAATAAATAATAAATACAATTAAAATAATAAATGAAATCTCATATTTCCAAATATGTATCATTTTACAAAAAGAACATCCTTTACTATGCTTTCAGCCCCACAACACAGCCTCGCCCTGCTTACTCAACTCTTAGTCGTTCTTATGATAATTATTTCTTTCGGGAGGTTGGGGAAAACTGCTGACTGGAGCAGTATCAGCAACCTCCATTTGTGGGACACTTGCTCTGAAAGCTTGCACGAGGCTAGATTTTCCAGATGACATGATCCAAGGTAACTCACCTGTTCACTGTTACATAAGATGGAAAAAAAAAAAAAAACAAACTGCGGGCTCCCCCCATCCCCAACTCCCCACACTAGTTGAAGCAGCCACTGGGCACAAGAGCCGCTCCCGCCCTCCGCCCCCAACCCCCAGGCCTGTAGCTTATCTATCCTCAGGCTGCGCATAGGCACCGCCCCCTCCGGGAATTGGGGGAGCAGCCACTTGGAGGCTCCGGGTCAGGAAGAGCCTGGTCAGCTGTGACGGGGTGGAGGCAGCTGCTGCTAACTCAGCTGTGGACTGTGCCAGGGGTGGAGGGGATTCGGCCTGGCTGGAGCCCTGGGCTCCCTAGGGCTAGGGCTGCATCATGGGGTACTTCCTTGGGGTGCCCCTGTGGCCTCCAGTCGGACCCCTCTGTCTCCTACTTGCCGGAGCAGCCTGGGCGCCTTCACCTAGCCTCCAGGACCCCAAGTTTGAGGGCAAAGGTAAGGAGCTGTATGTGGATACCCCCTCATTAGGTCCTAGAGGGTGATGCTGAGGCTTGAACTCCCAGCATGCATCCCCGCCGGGGCCTTAGCCCCATCTGGACTTGCTAGAGTAGGCCCTGGGGTCAAGATTAGTGTCTGAACCTCTAGAGCCTGTCCTAAAGCGGCATGCTGGGATCAAAACCCAGGGTGGTGCCTGAGCAAGAAGTTTTGTCTTTTGATTTGTGTTTTTTTGTTGTTGAGACAGGGTCTCACTGTGTAGACCCAGTTATCCTGGAGCTCGCTATTTGGACCAGGCTGGCCTCCTTCTCAGAGAAATCTGCCTGCCTCTGCCTCTGCCTCTGCAGTGCTGGGATTAAAGGCATGTACCACCATGTTCAGCTTTTTTTGTTGTTTGATTGGTTCTTGGTTTTGTTTTTTGTTTTGGCAGGGTCTCCCTGTAGCCCCAGCTGGCCTGGCCTGGAACTCACTAGGTAGACCAGCCTGGCCTGGAACTCACTAGGTAGACCAGCCTGGCCTGGAACTCACTGTGTAGACCAGGCTGGCCTGGAACTCACTAGGTAGACCAGGCTGGCCTGGAACTCACTGTGTAGACCAGGCTGGCCTGGAACTCACTAGGTAGACCAGGCTGGCCTTGAACTCACTAGGTAGACCAGGCTGGCCTGGAACCCACTGTGTAGACCAGGCTGGGCTCCATCTCACAGAGATTTGTCTGTTTCTGCCACTACACAGAACTTTTTCACTTTTTCTTTTCTTTTGTGAGACAGAGTCTCATGTAGCACACGTTGCCCTCAAACTCCTATATAGAGCTGACGCTGGTCTTGAACTCCTGTCCCCATTTCCCAATTACTGGGATGATAGGCACTCCATTTTGTCTTTTTTTTTTTTCATTTTTGAGACAAGGTCTCCCTGTAGCCCAGCTGGCCTGGAACTCACTATGTAGACCAGGCTGGCCTGGAACTCACTATGTGGACCAGGCTAGCCTTCAACTCCACCCGCCTCTGCTTTACAAAAGGCATGTGCCACCACACCAGGCCCTGTTTTGTCTTTTAAGGGAGTCCAGGAGATGGTAGTGGGCTGGCTAGTGCTGTGTCTGAGTTTCTGGGGGATGTGATCAAACACATGGTGACCCTTCATTGGGAGAACAGGAGTAAAGCAGGGCTGAAGACTGAACACGGTTTGGTGGGCCAGGATCCCTTGTATTGCTGGGAGGAGGAAGGGGGTGGGGAATACAGTTGGCTGTTGTTATCGGAGGCCACCAGCAGCCTGCAGGGACAGATAGGAGGCCATGTCCTCTTCTCACACACCCACCCACTGGACGTGCACGTCCCGGGCTGGGGCGGGCTGGGCTCAGCTCAGCTAGCTGCGCGGTGAGTGGCCGTGGGTGCGGGGAGACAGGTAGGCGCCACCTACTCTTGGGAGTTCTAGGGGCACCACTTCTGCAAGACTCCCTCGAAGGCCCCACTGGAGAAGAGGGCGGGGCATTAAAAAAGTTACCGGGCCTGCACAGGAACAGGAAGGAGGACTGTGGCCAGAGTCCCTTATTCCGCCCCTCGCCCACCCCCGAATTCTGCCATGGCCACTTCTCTCCCTAGCGGCCATGCTGGCATCCCGTGGCTCGGAAGAACTTATGTGCTTCACAGAGCGATTGGAGGACTTGGTCTGTTTCTGGGAGGAAGCAGTGGGCTCCAACTACAGCTTCACTTACCAGCTCGAGTGAGTCCTCCAAAACTAGTGCCCCAACGTGGGGGAGAGGGCGGGCCAGAGCTTCCTGGAAGTCACAGAGCTGTCCCTGCGGCCTGACGGATGGTTAAGGGTGGCTAATGAACGGGATGAGTGGAACCTGGTGGCTGGGGCAGAAACAATCCCTCTCCATCACTGGGCTCAGGCATCAAGGTATTGGAGCTGGGGCGCCCCCTGGTGGCCGGGGCTGGATCAACTCTTCATCGCTGGGCTCAGGCATCACTTGCACTGGAGCTTCGGCATCCGTTGGTGGGTGGGGCAGCAATGTTCTTGTGATTACCCCTGGGAATGCAGCCTGAGCCAATAGGATTGGGCCAGTCTCTCTACAGTGCACTAGAACTGAATAACGTCTGGGAAAAAAGAGAGAGAGAGAGAGAGAGAGAGAGAGAGATCAGACACTCTTCAGGCACCTCCCGCCTTGCCAAGTGTTCAACCTTTTCTTCTCGGGTGCCTGGGCACACAGGGGTGAATCACGAAAGTCGTGTGGCCTGCACCAGGCGCCTACAACCCGCGGTACAGTGCGTTTCTGGTGCTCACTGCCTACCGCAGACACATCAAGCTTCGTGCCCCTGGAACTGCGAGTCATAGCCACCTCCGGGACTCTGCGCTATCACCGTATCATCCACATCAATGAAGTAGGTAGGTTCCAGGGGAATGGAGAGACATGGGGTAGGGGCTCGAAAACTCAGGCTTCCTCCGTCTGATCCACCTCACTTTGCTTTTGGCAGTGCTCTTGGACGCCCCCACAGGGCTGCTGGCACGACGGGCTGAGGAAGGCAGCCACGTGGTGCTGCGCTGGCTGCCACCTCCTGGGGCACCGATGACCACCCATATCCGATATGAGGTGGATGTGTCCGCAGGCAACGGTGCAGGGGGAGTGCAGAGGGTAAGACTCCCGGAAGACCACCCACCCGGCCTCCTTAAATCTGGCCTAGATGGTCATCCCAGCCTTTTCCAGTGTCCCAGTTCAGTTCCCTCCCCTGGTGCCCAACATCCTATTTACTAATTATTTTATTATTATTATTATTTTATTATTTTGGAAAAGGTCTCCCTGTAGTGCAGGCTGACCTGGAACTCTGTACACCAGGCTGGATCTCTCAGAGATCCACCTGCCTCAGCCTCCTGAGTGGTGAGATAAAAGGTGTGACACCATCACATCTGGCTTTTTCTGCCATTTAAATTTTTTTTTAATTTCACTGGGCATTGTGGCACGCCTTTAATCCCAGCATTTGGGAGGCAGAGGCAGGCAGATAGATCTCTGTGGGTTCAAGGTCAGCCTGGTTTACATAGTGAGTTCCAGGCCAGCTGGGGCTACAGGGAGATCCTGTCTCAAAAAAGACCAAAAAACATTTTTTAAATTTCATTTATTTATTATGTGTTGGCAGGGTTGTGTGTTTATGTGTGTGTATGTATGTGGGTCAACGGGAGGTCAGAGTACAACTTAAGTGAGTTGTTCTCAACTTCCACCATGTGGGTCCTGGGGATCAAACAGGTCTTTAGGCTTGGAGACAGGCTCCTTTACTTGCTGAGCCATCTTTTGAGCCCTTGGGCCCACTCACACCATTGATGGTCAAGATTGCTTTACGTAAGCCCACTGACGCTCTCAAGGCCTAGTTCAGATCTTTAGGCCCCAGAGCAGAGGCTCTCTGAGTAGCCTGTCTGCCTTCACCTTTATATTGCCAGAACCCCTCTTGGTTATGGGGGGGTCCTATCCTTTGATCTCATTGTTGAGTGCTGATTGGCTAGATCTCTCCAGGGCGTCCCCAGCTACCTGGGTGTTGATGGAGGTAAGCTCTCTTTGGGTGCTAATTGGCTGGATCTCTTGGCCCCTCCCCCAAGTAACCCTGCCGTACCTGCCCTTCCTCGGGCTCCGCCCCAGGTGGAGATCCTGGAAGGCCGCACAGAGTGTGTTCTGAGCAACCTGCGGGGCGGTACGCGCTACACCTTCTCAGTGCGCGCACGCATGGCAGAGCCCAGTTTCAGCGGTTTCTGGAGCGCTTGGTCTGAGCCCGCGTCGCTGCTGACCACTACTGGTGAGGCTCCCAGAACGGGTGAAGCTGGGCGGAACATCCCACAAACCATCTCCTCCCTGACCGCCTTCCTGCCTCCTAGACCTGGACCCGCTAATCCTGACGCTGGCTGTCATCCTGGTCCTCATCGCGATGCTGCTGATAGTGCTGGCTCTGCTCTCCAACCGCCGGTGAGCCCCCAATACGAGCATCTAACCCAGATCCTCCTCGGAATCCCCCCGCCCTAGCTTTTCACTAGGGAAAGCTAGGCTCAGAGAGGGCTAGCACTGGCCCAAAGTCACGCAGCGTGGAGGGTCACTTGGAATGCAAGTGCGAGTAGACACTAGACTCTAGACTTTTCTGTTCATGTGGGCCTGCTGGGGTTCTTTTACTTCAAATAGCTACTCTTTCCTAGATCCCTTTGCTAGTTCCTTTCCCCAGGGTCCTTAACTTTGTCAAATCAACCCCATAGTTTAATGGAAACTATTTAAGCCCAGCTGTTTTAATGATCTGCCTAGCCCGGCTGAGGTATTTCTAGTTCCCAGTGTACACAAAGCTTTTCACACTATATCCTTCTGCTTGAAATGCCTTTACTACTTTATCCATAAAGTACAGATCCTGCTTGTCTTTTGTGACCCTGTGCATTATTTGGTTGGAAAATAAACACAGACACAGACACAGACACACATGCACTATTTTTAAATTTCATTTTATTTTATTTATTATGTTATTTATAATTATTTTCTTGTTTAATTTTATATTATTTAATTTTTATCTTTTACATTTATTTTACTTTACTATTTTATCTTGTTACTTTAGTTTATTTTTGTTTTCGTTTTTGTTTGAGACAAGATCTCCCTGTAGCCAGCTGGCCTGGAACTCGCTTTGTAGCCAGGCTGGCCTCCATTTCACAGAGATCTGCCAGCCTCTGCCTCCCACGTGCTGGAATTAAAGGTGTGCACCACCACATCCAGCAGCTAATTTAGTTTTTAATTTAAATTTACTATTTTATTATTTTATTCTATTTTACCATTTTAATCCTATTTTAAAATTTTATTTTACTCCTTTAAAATTTTTGTTATTTATTGTTTTACTTATTATTTTACTTTATTATTTTGCTGGTGCTTGGAATCCCACCCATAGCCTTGAAAGTGCTCAATACTGTACTACATCTCCAGCCCTGGATTTTATGAATGTACTTCGTACCTATGGAAAACAGTGATGAAGGATATGAGGCAGCATGTTTTAAACTCTATGCATCTCTCAAAACTATTCCGGTTACCCTTTGGTAGGGCCTTTCGGGAGTTTCCTGGGCAGCCTGTTTTCCAATCTTCCAGGAGCGTTGGTGTCTGAATGGGGGTTCTGAGAGGACCCTGATGAGTGTCCAGTCCCTCGTGTCCATGAACTTGTTTCTAATGACCTCAACAGGAGCCTGAAGCAGAAGATTTGGCCTGGCATCCCAAGCCCAGAGAGCGAATTTGAGGGTCTCTTCACCACCCACAAGGGTAACTTTCAGGTAGGTGAGCTGGTCAATCTTCCTGGTACCTGGGACTGGCCTGCTGGCCCATGCCCAGGCCTTTGATCATGTGGGTACTGTCTTTTCAGCTGTGGCTGTTGCAGCATGATGGTTGTTTGTGGTGGAGCCCATGGACCCCTTTCTCTGAGGACCCACCAGCCCGACTGGAAGTCCTCTCGGAGTGCTGTTGGGGGATCACCCAGGCCTCCAGGCCTGACATGGATGATGAGGGGCCCTTGCTGGAGCCAGTGGACAGTGAGCAAGCCCAGGACACCTACCTGGTGTTGGATGAGTGGTTACTGCCTCGGAGCCCAGGCAGCAAGGACCTCTCAGGACCTGGGGACACTGTGGGTCCAGTGGCTGTGGATGAAAGCTCCAGAGCATCTTCCTGCTCCTCTGACTTGGCCTTGAAGCCTAGGCCAGAGGATACCTCACCTTCCAGCTTTGAGTATACCATCCTAGACTCCAGCTCTCAGCTCTTGCGCCCTCGGGCACTGCCCCCTCAGCTACCTCCCACCCCTCCTCACCTAAAGTACCTGTACCTCGTGGTATCTGATTCAGGCATCTCAACAGATTACAGTTCAGGAGGCTCCCAGGGAGTCCATGGGGACTCATCCAATGGCCCCTTCTCTCACCCTTATGAGAACAGCCTGTCCCAGCCCCAGAGCCTCTGCCCACATGGTCTGCTGTAAGGACTTCAGCCTGAAAAAGCCTGGGGATCCAAGAGGACCCCAAGCTCAGGACTTTCTGAACAGGGCTGGTGAAGCCACACTCACAGGTAAGAAGAGCACAGCTAACCTCAGCTCTCTATCCAGTCCATCCTTCTCAGAAAGTTACAACCTTGGAATATTTTTGAGGATGTACAGTTATCTTTCTGTATATACAAATATATATGTATCGATTTTCCTACCATGACTTGTTTTTTAAAAAATGTTTTTTATTTTATGCATATGAGTTTTATGTGTTTTACCTATGTATATGTAAGTGTACCACATGTGTACAATGCCCTCTAAGGTCAGAAGAGGGAGTCTGGTCTAGAGTTACAGATGGTTGTTAGCCTCCCTGTGGATGCTGGGAACCAAACCTGATCCTCAGCAAGAGTAGCCAGTGCTCTTAACTGCCAAGCCAGCTCTCCAGCCCCAGATCCTGTATCTTAAGGAGCTTCCTTACAGGACAGACTGTCTGTGAGGAAATTTCTGCACAACACCCACTAAGCAGTTTCTCAACTGCAAGCCTGAGAAGAGTCAGATGTATACTCTAGTCTGTCTGCAGCTTCATCTCCCCTCAAGGTCATCTTGGGTTGAATCCTCTGGGATGTCCCTGCAGGATACAGAGGATCCCACTGGCCATTTTAGGGATCTCACCTGAAAACATGCTCTATCTTTCCTTTCTTTTTATTTTATTCATTATTTTATTTTTTTATGTGTATGCGTGTATTGCCTGCATGTAGGTAAGTGCACCCATGTCATGCAATGCCTGAGGAGGACAGAAGAGGCTGTTGAATCCCCTGGAACTGGAGTCATGGACTGTTAGCTGCCATGTGGGTACTGGGATTTGAACCCCGGTCTTTTGGATCTTTCACTGTTGGCTAGAAGCAGTCACATCGCAGGACTCTAGCTAGAACCAGGGGATGCTGGGAAATGTAGTTCAGCTGTGCACACAGGCAAGTGATTTATTCTTTCAATCTCAGCTACTAACAACAGTAAGTCAACCTCCCTTCTGAAGAAGGTCATGTTTTGTTTTGAGGGGTTTTTTGTTTGTGTTTTTGGTCTTTTTGTGACAGGATCTCCCTGTAGCCCCAGCTGTCCTGGAACTATGTAGACGAGGCTGGCCTTGAACTCACAGAGATCTGCCTGCCTCTGCCTCCTAAGTGCTGGGACTACAAGCGTGTGCCACCATGCCTGGCTTAAGTAGGTCATGTTTTAAGAAAGCACTATGACAAGCCCGACATGTGACGCAGCAGTAAGTCTACATTTACTTTTTCTTTTTTTCATTTTATTTTGTGTATGAGTGCTTTACCTACATGTATGTAAGTGTACCACATTTGTACGCGTGAGAGGGCAGAGTAGGGCACTGGATCCCCTGAAAGTGGAGTTATAGACAGTTGCCATGTGGGTGCTGGGAATGAACCCAGGTCCTCTGCAAGAGCAGCCAGTGCTCTTAACTACTGAGCCAGCTCTCCAGCCCCTATTTTATTATTTTTTGAGATACGGTCTCATGTAGCCCAGGCTGGCCTCCATCTCCTGATCTTCCTGTTCCAATTCCCATGTGCGGGGATTACAGCTTTCTTTTTTATTTTCTATTTTATTTTTTAATTCTGTGCATGTGAGTTAGATGCCCACAAAGGCTATAAGAAGGTGTCAGACCCAAGGAAATTGTAATTATAGGTGGTTCTGGGCTGCTCATTGTGGGTACTGAGAACCAAATCAGTCCCTCTGCAAGAATAGTAAGCATGCTTAACCACTGAGCCATCTCTCTAGCAGGGTGTTTTGTTTTGAGACAGGGTCTCCCTGTAACCCCAACTGGCCTCCAACTCACTAGGCTGGCCTTTAACTCACAGAGATCCATCTGCCTCTGCCTCCTGAGTGCAGAGATTAAATGCAAATGCCATCACACTTGGCCAGTTTAATCACTTTTTAAGTTTTTCTTAGCTGGGCGTGGTGGCACTTGGGAGGCAGAGGCAGGCGGATCTCTGTGAGTTCAAGGCCAGCCTGGTCTACATGGTGAGTTCCAGAACAGCTGCGGCTACAGGGAGACCCTGCTTCAAAAAGACAAAAAAACCTTTTTCTTAATTGGATGTCCTTGTCCATACCTTTATTTAGTCCTAGCACTCTTGGGAGGCAGAGGTAGGTGGATCTCTGTGAGTTCCAGGCTATCATGGTTGATATGGGGAGTTCTAGGCCAGACAGGACTACATAGTGAGACCCTGTCTCAATTTAAAAAAAAAAAAGGGAGGAAGTTGGAGAGCTGACTCATCAGTTAAGAGCACTGGCTGCTGACTCATCAGTTAAGAGCACTGGCTGCTCTTGTAGCACAACATTAACAACCTCTGTAACTACAGTTCCAGGGGATCCAACACCCTCTTCTGATCTCTGCAGACATTGCATGCATATTACATATATACAGGGAAATGCTCATATTGGTGCTGGAGAGATGGCTCAGTGGTTAAGAACACTGGTTGTTCTTGCAGAAGACCTGGGTTCAAATCCCAGCATGCCCATGGCAGCTAACAACTGTCCATCTGTAACTCCAGTCCCAGGGGATCCGACAGCCTCTTCTGACCTCTGAGGGCATTGCACAACACAGGCGCACGTACCTGTATGCAGGCAATACACGCATACACATAAAATAAATTTTTTTTTAAAAAAAAGAGGCAGCCACAGATGAATATATCTATTCTAAATTTTATTTTATTTACTGTTATTATTAGTGTGTGAACGTGTTTCAGTGCCCCAGTATGGAGATCAGATGACACGCTGTGGGAGCTGGTTCTCTCCCTGCACCATGTAGGTCCTGCGGATCAAATTTGCATCAGGCTTGGTAGCAAGCACCTTTACCCACTGACCCCTCTCACTGGCCCCCAACAATGCTAATTTCTAAAGAGAAAAACCACTTTCTATTCTTTAGGTCTTTGCATATGCACTTGTCCTGCAGTTCCAGGCCCAGGAAACTGCCCAGAGACATTGTCACATACTGAGGTTAAGGACTGGCCTCCAGCACTTGAACTCTTCTTGTCTGGGCTGGGGCTTGTAGGCTGGGTGGGCCATGGGGTGATCTTCATCTCTCCATCGGGAAAGAACTTAAATGTCCACTCTGCTCTGGGGCCCGGCGTGCCTAACTCTAGGCAGGCTCGGAAGCAGCCTTGCTGTCCCAGACCTGGTGCCTCTGGCTGCAGCCAACATTTGGCAGGAAAATACCTTTGAAGCAAAGTCAGCTGTGGGGCATCAGCACCATCTGCTTCTACTTGGGTCTCAAGGGCTACCATGAGCCCGCAGCTTCGATTGGATCCCAGTCGGTGGCTGAAGTAGGCTGCAGTATCTAGAAGCAGTGCAGCCAAGTAGGCGGCTTCCTGGGTCCCGGGATCTTCTGCTAGGTACTCTTCTAGGCCGTCCAGCAGCAAAAGGCAGGGGGCAGGCCCTGGGACCTCATGGGTGGAGGCTAGCAGTTGGAGAAGCTCAAGAGTTGAGGGTGGGTACTGGAATCGAACCTTCTAGAATATTGGAAAAGAAGGAAAAAACTAGATTCAGTATAGGAGGCCAAGACTCCATGAAATGGCTGCATGCTTGAGGGAGGTTTTTAGGCCTGGGACAGAAAGCTCCAGAGTGAAGTAGCAGATTTTTTAGCACTCTTTTTTAGCACTTATCACTGCTGAGAATTATTTAAGCTAAAAATATTGGGGGGGCGGGGTACGGTCTCAAGTCCGTCACGTCAACACATCTCTGGGTGGTTTTACAACGCGTGTGTCATTCAACATGGATCCGCCTCACCACCACCTGATTGGCCTGGTGAGCAGTCAGCCATCTATGCTTCGCGTCCTCATTGGTAGGCCGACATGCCATTCATTTCCGCGCCCACCTGTCACTCATGAGTCATTTCCGCCACCACTGGATGACACGCCGTAGGTCTTGCCCCACAGTTACCTGCAGCCTTAACGGCTCGCGTGCTGCTCGTGTACTGCGCGGTAGCCTCTGAAGCGGCCTCCGGGTCAGGAAGAGGACAGGCCCGCAGCCTTCTCCCGCCGCTTCCAGCGCGGTCGCGAACATTAGGGACGTCTTCCCGGAGCCCTGGGCGCCGAGCAGCAGCACAGGTGGCCCCGACTCGGCCGTGGTGTCCTCTCCGGTCCCAGCCGCGTTACCGCCACTCAGCACCCGCCTCAGTGTCTCCGCCATTTAGCGAAGCAGGTCTGCCCAATCAGGATCGTGCTTGTCTCTTAGGTCCGCCCACACTGAGGTCTCATAGGCTGGCTACAGTATCCAGTTTCTCCGTTGGTCTCTGGAGCTGTCGGTCAACGATAGCTTTGTGAGCCCCTACGCCAGCAAATGGAGGAAACAGGTGCTCACTTTACCGTGAAGGATTCTGCTGGGGGACGTAGCATGTATACTATTGTTGTGACTTTAAAAAAAAAATTATTTATATTTTATTTCTTTGAGACAAGATCTCCCTGTTCCTGGAACTCACTATGTGGACCAGGCTGGCCTCTATCTCGCGGAGATCCTCTTGCCTCTGCCTCGTGAACGCTGGGATTAAAGGCGTGCATCGCCATGCCTTGATATTTTTTTATTTTGTGTGTATGAGTGTTTTGCCTGCATGAAATGCCAACAGAGTCCAGAAGAAAGGTATCAGACTCCATGGAACTGGAGTTACAGGTGATTGTTAGCCACCAGGTGCTGGGAACCAAACCCAGGTCTTCTGCAAGAGCAGCCAGTGCTCTTAACCACCCAGCCATCTTCTCCAGACCAACTATTTGAATTATTTTCTTTTCTTTTTGAGACAGGCGCTCAGTATTTGACCCAGGTGGACTGGAACTCACTAAATAGACCAGGCTTGTCTCAAACTCACAGAGATCCACGTGCCTCTGTCTCATGAGTGCTGGTATTAAAGGTGTACAGCCCCACACCTGGCTATTATTGTGACATAGTGAGCCCATTAGACAAATATAAAGGTTAAGGCCTAGAGGGGGCCCAAATCATTGACATGTTACAAAGACACTTAGACTGGAGAACTGGGGTTGTAGCTCAGTGGGTAGAGCTCTCACTCAGCATGCACAAAGCTCTGTGTTCTATCCCCAGTGCTGCATAAGCTGGGTATAGTGGTCCTGGCTGTCATCCTGGCACTGGGAAGGTGGAGGCAGGAGGACATAAGTTCAGAGTCACCCTGGGCAACATAATGAGTCTGTGGCCAGCCTGGGCTACATGACAGGTTTTATTGTTGTTGTTGTTGTTGTTGTTGTTGTTTTGTTTTGTCTTTTTGAGACAGGGTCTCCCTGTAGCCCCAGCTGGCCTGGAACTTGCTTTTGACAGCGAGCTGCCTGCCTCTGCCTCCCAAGTGCTGGGATTAAAGGTGTGCACTACCATGCCCGACAATCAGTCTTTTTTTTTAAAAGGGACTCTTGGGGCTGGAGAGATGGCTCAGCAGTTAAGAGCACTGACTGCTCTTGTAGAGGACCTGGGTTTGATTTCCAGCAATAACTCCAGTTTCAGGGGACTCCAACTCCCTCTTCTGACCTCCGAGGCATTGCACCACACAGGTGCACTCACATACATGCAACCAATATACTCATAAAATAAAAATACTAAATAAAATAATTTTTTTAAAAAAGGGACTCAGCCTCAGTTTGCGCATCTGAAAAATGGGTCTTATGATCCTTGTAGTCATTGCAATGTGTCAGTGTGCCTCCTGTCTGTGTGGATATTTGCTGATTACCCAAGGACAGTTCACAGGCAGAGAGGTTATTATTTGCTTCTCTCTGCATGCCTGATTATAGGCTTGTATTTTTTTTGGAGGGGAGTCTTTTCGAGACAGGGTCTCCCTGTATCCCCAGCTGTCCTGGAACTCACTATGTAGACCAGGCTGGCCTTGAACTCACAGAGACCCGCCTGCCTCTGCCTCCCAAGTGCTGGGATTAAAGGCCTGCGCCACCACGCCTGGCTAGGCTTGTATTTATATGTGTTACAGACTTAGCTCAGGACTCATAGATGGGCTTCTGTGTGTGGGAATGACTTTTATAAGATGGGCAGAATCTGGACAAATGATTTTTAATTAACCTTGCAGGGGCTGGAGATATAGCTTAGTGGTTAAGATTACTTAACCAGGCTTATGCAATTTTGGGAATCAAGCCCAGGGTTTTGTGTATGTTTACATTCTATGAACTGAACCACATCTCTTGCCCTCTATGAGGGAAATTTTACATTCATTTACTCTGTGTGTGTGTGTGTGTGTGTGTGTGTGTGTGTGTGTGTGTGTGTATGCATGCATATGGATGTCAGAGGACAATTTGTTGGAGGCAATTCTGCCTTCTACCATGTGGGTTCCTGAGTCTTCAGACATGATGGCAAGTGCCTTTACCCTCTGAGCCATATCACTGATTTTTGTTTTGATTTATAAAACATCTTTTGGACTAGAGACATAGTTCAGTGGTTAAGAGTATTTACTGCAAGTGGGTGTGGTGGGGCATGCCCTTAATCCTAGCACTGGGAGGCCACCCTGCTCTACATAGTGAGTTCCAGGCCAGCCAGGGCTACTAACTGAGACCCTGTCTTAAAACAAAACAAAATAAAGGTAGATGTAGTGGTGCACATCTTTGATCCCAAAATTTGGGAGGCAGAAGTAGATAGATCTCTGTATGATTGAAGCCAGGCTGCTCTATATCACAAGTTCCAGGCCAGCTGGGGCTACAGGGAGACCCTGTCTGAAAAAGACACACACAACAAAAATCTTTGTGTGTAGCCACCGGGCGGGGGCGGGGGGAACGGGGACTCAAATGACACTGTATGTGTAGGACTGAGAGGACGGCCTCAGCTGTTGGTCCTGTTCCTCCAGTTTGTGTAAGCAGGTGTCTTGTTCACCCTGTGTACACCAAGGTGACTGGCATGAGAATTTGAGGGAGTTCTCCTCTCCTGTCTCCTGGTAGGAAAGCTGGCATGACAGACCCATACTCCTGTGTTCAACATTTTGTTTTGTTTGTCTTTTGAGTCAGGGTCTCATTCTATCTATCCCTGGCTGACCTAGAACTTGCTATGTAGACGAGGCTGGCCTCAATCTCACTCTGCCTCCAGAGTGCTAGGATTAAAGGCGTGGGCCACCACACCCTGTCTTGTGCTCAGCTTTTATATAGGTTCTGAAGTTCTGAACTCCATTCCTCAGGCTTGTATGACAGTGCTTTACAGGATGGATGAGTCATCCTCGAAGTTCCCTCCATGAGGCTGTTTGAAGAGGGCTCACATCTTACTTCCTCTTTGGCCTGGACCCTTCTTCATGCTTGCTTGTGTGGAGGGAAGAGAGAACAGAAGCCAAAGAAAGAGGTTGGTGAGACCAAGCAGTGCTGACAGAGTATGAAATATGCAGGGACCTCGGCTGGTTCCTTCACTTCTGTCTCTCCAGGGCACAGAATTCTGCTTAATGCACTGGAGATACTCAGATATATTCTTGTTAAATCAATGAATGAAGGAAGGTAATATTGATAAGAACCAAGGTGAGTGATCTTGATTGTTCAGCCCAGACATTGCTCCAGAGCATCACTCAAGCCCCTGTTACCCTGGCAACCTTGTCTCCTGGTAATTTCAAAGTGGTACTGTTGCCTGGAGACCCAGAGGCAAGGCAGAACTGTGATTTCCTGAGCTTTCTCTCTCCCTCTGGGGACGGAAAACATCCCCCAGCACGCCCCCACACACAGCTGGGCACCCCGAGCACACACCCACATCAGTGTTTCTGCATATATTCCATTTCCAATTACCCCACAGTCACAGCTCAACTTTATCTGATACAAAGTTGCCCATACACACTGTCCCACATTCACATTCCACATTCTGTCCATCACACACACACACACACACACACACACACACACACACACACATCCCTACCTACCCATGGACATACTTGAATACAAGTATGCAGAGAACTATCTGGAGAGCTATCTCAGCAATTAAGAGCACTAGTTGCTCTTGCAGAGAACCTGGGTTCAGTTTCCAGCACCCACATGGCAGCTAACAACCATCTGTAACTCCAGTTCCAGGGGATCTGATGCCCTCTTCTGGCCTCCGTGGGCATTGCCCACATACGGTGCACTTACATATATGCAAGCAAAACACTCAAACGTAAAATAAAAATAAATCTTATAAAAGCTTAGAACTGGAAACATGGTTCGGCACTTAAGAACACTTGCTTTCATTATAGAGGACCCAGGGTCAGTTCCTAGCACCCACAATCATCTGTAACTCCAGTTCCAGGAGCTCTCACCCTCTCTACTGGCCTCCACAGGCTCCTATATACACATGGTACACATAAACTCTAGCAGGCACATGCACATACTCATGAAAATAATAAGCTGGGGGTGGTGGCACAGGTCTTTAATCCCAGCACTCTCGAGGCAGAGGCAGGTGGATCTCTGTGGGTTCCAAGCTAGTCTGGTCTACATAGTGAGATCCAAGCCACCTGGGACTACATTGGATGACCCTGTCTCAAAAAACCAAAACCAAAAAATAAAGAAAAGAAAGAAAGAAAGAAAGAAAAAGGATTTTCATGATATTGCCTATGCTTAACCCCAAAACTCCTGGGCTCAAGAGAGCCCCGGCCTTAGCTTCCCAAATAGCTGATACTCTAGGACCTGTGTCTGGCTCGAATGTTTTTTTTTTTGTTTGTTTGTGGTTTTTTTGGTCCCTTTGAGACAGGTAGCCATAGCTGGCCTGGCACTCCCTGTGTAGACCAAGCTGGCCTGGATCTCATAGAGATACACCTGCCTCTCCCCCTGCCCCCAGTGCTAGGACTAAAGGTGTGGGCCACCATGCATAGCATTGAATAGATTACCTTCTGTCTCTACTCAAAGAACACTACTTCCATCCCAGCACTCAGGAGACAGAGGTTGGTGGATCTCTGTGAGTTTGAGGTCAGCCTGGTCTACATAGTGAGTTTCAGGTTAGCTGGGGGAGACTGTCTCAAAAAATCAAGAAGACCAAAACAACAACAACAGCAAACCCCACTTCCAACATGATGCATTTATTGATGGCATTAGTCTCAGATGATTGATTCCCCAGCTCCCAGCATGGCCTCTGACACCCAGTAGGTGCTCACAGATGTAGGCTCAGTGACATTTAGCAAAGAGGCAGTCATTCCACAGAACTCTCCAGAACACAGTTTTCCCCCTCATGCAAGAATTCTGTCTCCCTGTCTTTACAGAGGGTGATTGTTATAGAGAAGCTTCTAGGAGGGTAGAACACTTGTAATCAGGGAGGAGTCGGGGAAAGCTAGCTACTGTGGGGTGACCTATGCCTTGGAATTCGCTGGCATGCTAAAAGGATTACTCATTCTTCTAACAAATCTCTCATTTGTTTGTTTATTTATTGATTTATTTGAATCAGCATCTCAGTCTGATTCAGGCTGGCCTGAAACACCCTATGTGTCCCAGGCTGGCTCAAACTAATGTCCAGCCTCTTAACTCAGCCTCCTGAGTGCTGGGACTCCAGGTACCGTCAGGCTCATCTTGCATGCATTCATTCATTTACACATTTTGGTCTGAGAACAGATCTCAGTCCAAGCTGATCTTGAATTCCCTGTGTAGCTTGAGGATGTCTTTGAACTCCTGATTCTCCTGCCTCCACCTCCAAGTAATGGGATGTGCCACCTCACCCGGCTCTGTACTTTTTTATTACTTATTAGTATTATTGTACTAATGTGTGTATGTACACATGTGTGTGTGTGTGCACGTGCACATGATGGTGGAATGCAAGCTGTCATGCCACAGCTTGCATGTGGAGGTCAGAGGTCATTTTGTTTAGTTGGTTCTCTCCTTCCCCATAACTGCCTGCAAGTGTACCTGTGTCATGCAGTGCCCAAGGTCAGAAGAGGGCATTGGAACCCCTGGAACTGGAGTTATGAATGGTTGTTAGTTTGTGCTGGAAATCAAACTTGGGTCCTCTTAACCACTGGGCCATCTCTCCATCCTCATTTACTTGTGTTCTGGGGATCAAACTTAAGTCATCAGGCTTTGCAACATGCACTTCTCTCGTTTTTGTTTTTTGAGACAGTCTCCCTGTAGCCTCAGCTGGCCTGGTCTGAAGACCAAACTGGCCTCCATCTCACAGAGATCCACTGGCCTCTGCCTCTGCCTCCTGAGTACTGCATTTAAAGGCATGTGCCACCACACCTGACTACTTTTGATTTAAAAAAAATTTTTTTTGGTCTTTTTGAAACAGGGTCTCTCTGTAGCCCCAGCTGGCCTGGAAAATCACTATGTAGACCAGGCTGGCCTTGAACTCACAGAGATCCGCCTGCCTCTGCCTCCCGAGTGCTGGGATTAAAGGCGTGTGCCACCATGCCCAGCCTTTTAAAATCTTTTTGAGACAGGGTCTCCCTATAGCCCCAGCTGGCCTGGAACTCACTATGTAGACCAGGCTGGCCTGGAACTCACAGAGATCAGCCTGCCTCTGCTTCCCAAGTGCTGAGATTACAGGCGTGAGCCACCATGCCTGCCTCAGGTTTGATTTTTGAGACAAGGTTTCATGTAGCCCAGGCTGGCCTCAAACTCACTATAAAACTGAGAATAACCTTTAAATTCTTCATCTTCCAAGTGCAGCACCATGCCTGACCACAAACATTTATTGCAATGCTGAGGATGGAATCCACAGCCTCTTAAACTAAGCAAATGACCTCTCATTGAGTTTAACTCCCAGGCTGGGAAAGCTTTTAAAGAGCTTAGTTTGTACCCGCTACAAAAGGGTTATCTATTTGTATTGGGTGTTGGGGAAAGAGAAGGCATGCTGTCACAATGGTCGTCAGGGTTACCAGTCCTCTGTCTTACTCTGGGCACCCTTCTACAGTCTCCTGAGGCATCAGTGCATCAGCAACATGGACAGCAACAGTAGAGGTGTGTGAGGCGCTGTCCGAGGTACTGAGACGTTGCCCCTTTTCTGGGCCAGTGGAGACAGTTCCAAGCCTGCAGGCTCCATGGATGAGATACATGAGTTCTGCAAGCAGCCCTGGTTGGTCAAGAGGGAGCTTCATGATCCTCCCCGGACTCTCATGGCTAATCTTTCCGTGATTGGTGACCAGCCAACCTTCTCCAATCTCCATGGGCTTTGCATGCATGTGGTGCACTGACATCCATGCAGGCAAAACCCTCATGCACATTAAATATTTAGATTGTAAACTTGTCTCCACCCCAGAATTCATTCATTCTCTCTCACTCTCCCCCTTTTCTCCACCCTCCTCCCTGCCTCATGTAGCCCAGGCTTGCTTCCAACTCACTATGTAGACAGGGATGACCTTGAACTCCCAATCTTCCTGCCTCCTCCACCTCCCAAGTGCTGGGATTACAGGCTGGTGCCACTGTGCCCTGCTACTCACCCCACCTTACTTTTTAAAAGCTTTAGTGCATAGTGGCAATGCCATGCCACAGTGTACATGTTGAGGCCAGAGGACAACGTGTATGAGTTTACTCCTCCTTCACCATGTTGTCCTTGAGGGTCAAACTCAGGCCTTTACCCACTGGGGCATCTCATAAGCCCATAAATCTTTTTTTTTAACTTTAAAAATATTTATTTTTTAGGCAAGGCATGGTGGTGCATGCCTTTAATCCCAGCACTCAGGAGGCAGAGGCAGGTGGATCATCTGTGAGGCTAGCCTGGTCTACATAGTGAGTTACAGGCCAACTGGGGCTACAGGGAGTCCCTGTCTCAAAATACTAAAAAATATATATATAATAATAATTTTTAATTATGTATGTATGCATGTGAATGCAGGTATCCATGGAGGCCAAAAGAGGACATTGGACCCTCTGGAACTGGAGTTACAGACATTTGTGAGCCACCAGATGTGAGAATGAAATTCAGGTCATCTGTAAGAGAAGCTAGTGTTCTTAACCACTGAGCCATCTCTCCAGCCCCTATTGTTTTTTGTTTTGTTTTGTTTTTTTGTCTTTTTGAGACAGGGTCTCTCTGTAGCCCCAGCTGTCCTGAAACTCACTATAT
>NW_008338997.1:406599-467554 GCF_000622305.1 Nannospalax galili | reverse complement strand
TTATTTTGATATATCACAGTGAAAGATTTATCGTCCTCTTTTTTTTTTTTTTTTTTTTTTTTTTTTTAAAAAAAAAAAAAAAAAAAAAAAAAAAAAAAACTTTTTTTTTTTAAATGTGTGTGTTTTGCCTGCCTATGTGTGTGTACCTGTTAGGTATGCAGTGTCTGCAGAGCTCAAAAGAGGGCGACGGAGTCACCATGTTGATGTGTTGATGTTGGGACTCAAACTCAGATCCTCTGCAAGAGCAGTAAGTTCTCTTAACCATTGATCCCTGTCTCCCACCCCAAAGCTTAGCTCTTATTAATTAACTACCTAATTAGATACAGGGTCTCACTATGTGCTGCCCGGGCTGCCCTAGTACTCACTATGTAGACCAGGTTGGCCTGAAACTCACAGAGATCCACCTGCCTCTGCCTCCTGTGTGTTGGGATTAAAGGTGTGCACTACCATGCCTGACTCTAGCACACCTTTAAATATTTATTATTGAGAGAGAGAGAGAGAGAGAGAGAGAGAGAGAGAGAGAGAGGAGAACCACAGATCATGTTTCCCACAAGTCATGTGACATGCATAGGGGTCAGAGAACAACTGCTGGTCATTCACTCTGTGCTCTCTCATTCCACTGAATTCCAGAATAGAACTCAGTTTGTCAGGCTTCAGGCAAGTGTTTTTACCTGATGAGCCATCTTGCCAGCTCTGACCCCACAATTCTTATATCATCTTCCCTAGTTTGAGCTTTACTGATCTAACATACCAGGGATCCAAAACCCTAGCCAGGTATGGGGGGCACTTCTGTAATCCCACCATGAGTCAGGAGGGTCATGACTGGGCTACATAGTGATATCTTTTCTCCAAAATCAAAAAAATCCCAAGCTCTTACATAATTCCTTGAACCTAGAGTTTGAAACTCAAAAAGTTTCAGATTTGGGCCTTAAAAAATTATTTATTTATGGGGCTGGAGAGATGACTCAGTGGTTAAGAGCACTGACTGCTCTTGCAGAGAACCCAGGTTCGATTCCCAGCACCCACAACTGGAGTTAAGCGTAACTCCAGTTCCAGAGGAATGCAAAGCTCTTTTCTGACCTCCGCAGCATTGCACAACATGAGTGCACTCACATACATGCAGGAAATACACTCATACACATAAAATAAAAATAAATATATATTTTTTAATTATTTAATTTTTATGTATATAGTGTTTTGCCTATGTGTGTGCACCTGAGTTGTGCAATGCCCACAGAGACCATCAGAGGGCATTGGATCCTGTGAAACTGGAGTTACAGACTGTTGCTAGCTGCCATGTGGGTTCTGAGGTCCAAACCCAGGTCCTCTGCAGGAGCTGCCAGTCAGCTGAGTCATTTCTCCAGCCCTAGATTTGGAGTCTCTTTGGGGCGGGGCGGGGGGGAGACCAGGGTCTCAGGTAGCCCAGTGTGACCTCCAACTTGCTAAGTAACCAAAGATGACTTTGAACTCCTGATCTTTCTGCCTCCACCTCCCCAGTGTTTTGATTACAGGCATGAGCCACTACATCAGGTTTACAGGGTGCTGGGGATGGAACCCAGGGCTTTGTGCATGCCAGGCAAGCACTCTACCCACTGAGCCACATCCCCAGCCTTGAACCAGAATTGACAGATGTCACTAGCCCCCTGACCACTTCACCTCTCTCCACATTTGTCCTCAGATACACTGTGACAGTCCACCCACACCCATTCTCACAGCCATCTAGATCCCCCAGCACCCGGAGGAGGCAGGCAGGGAGCCAAACTTCTGTTACAAACAGGTCTTTATTAAAGAAGAGGGGAGAGGGGAAGGGAGGGGACAGTGTCTCATCTGCCCACAGCCTTTGGCTGCTCAGGGTGGGGAAGCCCCCTTCTACTCTACCCATGCTCCCAAAGATGGCACATCTGTGTGAGGCTGAGGCATAGGAGGACAGTGTGATCAGGGGCAAAAAGTCTTTCCCACAGCCCTAATAAATAACAGAAGGTTTTGGGGTACCCTGGGCACAGCCAAGGGGAAACACAGCACCCAGAACACCAAAACCTGTGAAGCCCTGTTTAAATAGGGAGTTCAGAGGGATGCATGAGATGGTGTATATGGGGGTAGGGGGGCTGAGAGAGAAAGGGTGCCCCAAGACTTTGGGATGGGGGAGCCTGCCCCCGCCCCTCCAGCTGGACTCCATGATTCTTGAGAGAGAGAGCCTGGATCAACTTCCTTGGCTTTGACATGTATAGTAGCACGGGCGGTCCCCCATTGACTGGAATCATTCCCACCCACTCTTGGAAATTCTGAAAGCCAGGGGCTCCTATTGGCAGGCAGTTCAGATCCTGAACACTGGCTGGAGTCCTCTTGCCTGCAGGACTCTTAAGTGAGAGGGCGGTTCCCATTGGCTGAAGTAAACTCCTTTTGGGTTAGAATTCTAAGATCTAGGAGCGCTCATGGGCTAGGCAATGATCTATTGGGCCAAGCTTCAACCCTTGAAAAGGCTACCCTAGGAAGAGGGGGCACACCTGGTTATTTTGGCACACTGGCATGTCCACTAGCACAGCCAAGAGGTTCCCCCAAATGTCCTTCCAGTCATCCTCTGATGTCTGGGTCTGGCTGGTTTGGAGGACAGGTGCCTGCCTGTAGCACTCATGTGGCACCCACGCAGACACACACACACACACACACACACACACACACACACACACACAGCAGGGGAGGAAATGAGGACTTTGGGCGGATTCTGGGTGGGTGGTGGGTCTCACAGCAAGTGGTCCCGGCTGGCAAACAGGTAAGGGCTGAAACTGTCCCGATGGAAAGGGGAGGGATAGAGTCCACTGAGGGTGTACAGGTCCCGCAGCAGGGGCGTGGGCAGCAGCAGCTTCCGGCCACGCCCACCTCCCCCACCTGGCCCCCCCGGTCCAGGGGAGGAAGGTGAGGGACCTTGGCTGGGAGTCGGTGTGGGCAGAGGCAAGGGTAAGGGGAGGGGTGTCGGCTCAGACCTCAGTCGGGGGCGGGGCACACGAGGCGAGGAACACATCGCTGGGGCTCTGGAGGACACGCAGCTGGGAATCAGGTGGCCACGGCGGGCACAGTTCTGCGGCTCTGCAGATGGACAGTGAGATCAACAGATTAGAATTCACGGGAAGGTGCCACGAAAGTCCAGGTACAACTTCTGTCCATCTGGAAATGCCTCTGATTATCCCTCCACTTCCCCGACACTTACTGGATGGGGTGAGCCGTGCCGGTGTCGAATGCGGCCTGCAGGTCTCGGGGGGTTCCTGAGACAAGGAGGAAGAGGGGAAGGGCTAGAGGATCCCATGACCCCACAATCCACAGGCAAAAAGGGGTTCATTAGACAGACACCTCCACAGAAAACAAACCAGCCAAGTCTGAATTAATGCCGTAACTAACTGTTCCCCTCCCAGAGACAGGAGACCTGTTCGCCTCCTGATGGCCCACAACCTTGCCTGACTTCCTACATCCTTGGGCCTCCTTCAGCCACCACCCTCGCCAGCCTGGAGCAGCCTCCCAGCCCCCTTACCTGGGCCACACTTAACTTTTCGAGAGGGCTGTCCATGGTGGGGGCCTGGCTCAGGTCCTCCCAGGGGGAGAGCCTTTGACCAGAGGGGGGCCGGCTCTGGAAATTGTGCACGACACAGGTGACCTGGGCCAGGGAGAGAGAGGGGTCTGAGGCCAGTAACACAAGAAGTTATGAAAATATTCTCCCATTTTTCAGATAAGGAAATTGAAGCTCTGGTTTTCAGACACCTATAACCTTTCTTTAAAATTTATACTTTGAAAGCCCAGAGTAGTGGCCCACACCTTTATCCCAGCACTGGGAGGGCAGAGGTAGGCCGATCTCTGTGAGATCAAAAGCAAGCCTGGTCCTTATAGCCAGTTCCAGGCCAGCAGAGGCTACAGGGAGACCCAGTGTCAAAAAGACAATTAAATAAATAAATAAATGATAAATAAATAAATAAATAAATGTTCAAATCCTTTGGAACCTATGGGAGACATGTCTTGAGACCACCACAGAGATATCCCTTCTTCCACTCAGAGGAGCTTGGAGAAGATTTTGAATAGAGCAGATAAATAGACATACAGGGAGGAGAGAGATCTTTTCAACTTTTGAAACTTGCCTGTGGTATCATACAATCTCAAGTGCCTGTGGAATGCTGTATCTGAATGGGAAGTCTGAATATGCTGCTGTGAACAGTCCTCAACTGCGTTTCAGATGATTAGGAATTCATTATTTTTACAAGAGAGAGGTGATTGTGCACCTATAAAGTATTTAAACATCGACCTTTGCTAGCAAAAATAAAAATAAAAATAAATAAATAAATAAAAGCTGGGCGTGGTGGCTCATGCTTTTAATCCCAGCACTAGGGAGGCAGAGGCAGGTGGATCTTTGTGAGTTCCAGGCCAGCTGGGGCTAGATGGAGACCCTGTCCCAAAAATATCAAAAATAAATAAATAAATAAATTAATTAATTAATTAGTTAACATTTTGGGCTGGCTGTAGTAGTGCATGCCTTTAATCCCAGCACTCATGAGGCAGAGGCAGGTGGATCTCTGTGAGCTCAAGGCCAGCCTGGTCTACATACCGAGTTCCCTAGGCCAGCTAGGGCTACAAGGAGAATCTGTCTCAAAAAACAAACAAGATACTTATTATTGAGATGGAGTCTTACAATATAACTCTGGCTGGCCTGGAACTCAGTATGTAGACCAGGCTGGTCACCTGCCTCTACCTCCCTAGTGGTGGAACTAAGGTATGGGATAACATGCCCAACTAAATTTTTTTTTTTTTTGGTCTTTTTGAGACAGAGTCTCCTTGTAGACCTAGCTACTCTTGAACGCTCTGTGTGGACCAGGCTGGCCTCAATCTCACAGAGATCTGCCTGCCTCTGCCTTCTGAATACTGGGGTTAAAGGTATGTGCCATGATGCCCAGCTTCTAGCTGATTTTTTTAATGTTTAATAAGGTATTATTTTGGGCTGGAGAGATGGCTCAGCAGTTAAGAACATTGGTTATTCTTGCAGAAGACCCGGGTTGGAATCCCAGCACCCACATGGCAGCTAACAACTGTCCATGACTCCAGTTCCAGGGGATCCAACAGCCTCTTCTGTCCTCCGCGGGCACTGCACGACATGGGTGCACTCACCTGCATGCAGGCAATACATGCATACACATAAAATAAAAAATAATAAAATATATATATTTTTAAAGTTATTATTTTATAGAGCTGGAGAGATGGCTCAATGGTTTAAGAGCACTCACTGCTCTTCCACAGGACCTGGGTTCAGTTCACAGCACACATATGGTGGCTAACAACCATATGTAACTTCAGTTTTGGGAATCCGATGCCCTCCTCTGGCCTCTGTGAGGATTGCATACATATGGTGCACTTACATACCTACAGGCAAAACACTCATACACATAAAACAAAAATAAATAAATAAAATTTATTGTTTTTAGGGCTGGAGAGCTGGTTTAGGGGTAAAGAGCACTGGCTGCTCTCACAGAGGACCTGGGGTTTGGCTCCCAGCACCCACACCAGGCAACTCACAGCTCCCTATAGCCCTAGCTCCAGGGGATATGATGCCCTTTTCTGGCCTTGCACTACACACATATACACATACCCCACACACACATAATTTAAAAATTTTAAATTATTTTTATGACAATTATTTATTCACTTTGTGTGGGGGTGGGGACACAGGTGCCCCAGCACATTTGTGGGGGTCAGGGAAACTTACGAGCTAGTTTGCTCTTTCTACCCTGTGGATTTCCAGACTGAACTCAGGCTCAAGCTGCAGAAGGCTTTACCTGCTAAGCTTTCTCACGAGCTCCCCAAAAATCTTTTAATAGGGGCCAAGGCTATAGCTCACTCCATAGAATGCTTCCCTAGCATGTATAAAGCCCTGGATTCCATCCCCAACAACAAATAAACCAGGCATAGGTGGGGTATATTTGTCACCCCAGCACTTGGATGGAAGGAGGATCAGGAGGAGTTCAAGGTTACCATCCCATAGCCAGTTTAAGGCCAGCCTGAAACATGAGACCCTATCTCAAAAAAAAAAAAAATAGTTTTCACAAAAACCTTTCTGTCTTTCTTTCTCTTTTAATTTTAGGGTCTCACTATGTAGTCCCAGCTGGTCTGGAACTCTATGTAAAAACAAGGCTGGCCTCAATTTCACAGAGATCATCCTGCCTCTGCTTCTCAAGTGCTGGGATTAAAGGCATGCACCACCAGGCCTGATCAAAATGTTCTTTGCAAAAATATGTATGTGGGTTTTTTGTTTTGTTTTGGTCTTTTTGAGACAGGATCTCCCTGCAGCCCCAGCTGGCCTGGAGCTCGCTATGTAGACCAGGCTAGTCTCAAACTCATAGAGATCAGTCTGCCTCTGCCTCCTGAGTGCTGGGATTAAAGGCATGTACCACCACACCCAGCTATATGTGTGGGTTCTTTTGGTTTTTTGTTTTGTCTTTTTTGAGACAGGGTCTCCTTATAGCCCCAGCTGTCCTGGAACTCACTATGTAGACTAGGCTGGGCTCGAACTCACAAAGATCCACCTGCCTCTGCCTCCCAAGTGCTGGGATTAAAGGTGTATGCCACCACACCCCGTTATATGTGTGTTTTGGGTTTTTTTTTTTAATGTGTTTGTGTATATTGCCTGCATGTAGGTAAGTGCACCCATCTCCGGCAATGCCCATGGAGGTCAGAAGAGGCTGTCAGATTCCCTGGGACTGGAGTTATGGACAGTTGTTAGCTGCCATGTGGGTGCTGGGATTCAAACCCGGGTCTTCTGCAAGAACAACCAATGTTCTTAACTGCTGAGCCATCTTTCCAGCCCCTATATGTGTTTTTAAAATGTATGCATGTTTGTGTATATGCAGGTCTGTGTGTGCGTGTATGTGTGTGCATATGCCCATGGAGACAGAGGTTGGCGTGTGTATGTGTGTGTGTATAAGTCAGAGATCACCCTCAGGCATCATTCCTCAGGCAGTCCACCGTATGTTTTGAGACAAGGTCTTCTACTGGCCTGGAACTCCCAATTAGGCTACGTAGGCTGGCCAGTAAACCCCAAGATCCCTGTTTCTGCCTCCCCTGTGCTGGGATTATAAGCACATCAGACTCCATCTGTCCATCTGCCTTTTACATGGGTGCTGGGGATAGAACCCAGGTCCTTATGCCTGTAATATAAACACTTTACCAAGTGAGCTATCTCTCCAGCCCCTGAAATAGTCTTAATCACGATTTCTGAGTGTTGTGGCATCCCTTTCAATTTTGCACTCCATGGCAGTGCCTTAGCCAGACTTTGTCAGCCCATTTCACAGATGAGTCTAAGCAGGCTAGGTCACATTAGAGACACCTCTAGCCCCAACCCACGCAGAGATGCATGGGAGCAGGACTCACCAGAAAACTGGCAATGGCTGCCCCAGTCAGGAAGCCAGCCAGCACGTCAGACCAGTGGTTGCGATACTCCGCCACTCGCACAACACCCACCAGGAAAGCAGGACACAGCAGGGCCAGGCAGAGGGAAGGCTTCACGAGGCGGGAGCCCTTCACTCGGAACACCAGGGTCACGTACATCTGTAGGAGTCAGAAACGTGGAGCTAGATCTCTAAAGACACAGGGACTAAGCCTTTCAGGTCCCAAGCATCATCAGAGGCTAAAGGGTGTAGCCAGGATGCAGAGTGGAGATGTGACCAAATACATAATAGCACAGAAAAGAGGGAGCGTCTAGAGTAGGGATGGCAGGGAGGGGCTCCGGGAGTGCCATGGGTACTGTCTGTATGGTGTGTGGGCCAGAAGAGGTGAGGATGTATGGTCCATGCTATCTTCACATGGAGTCCTTGGATGGGAAAAAGATGCTTGCTGTGTTCCAGCAGGACCACAGAGCCAAGGAGTGGAGTCCATGCCAGAGGGGCAAAACTAAGAGCTCCAGACATGGCATTGGAACCACAGGGGACCACTGAGAGGGGTTAGGAGGCATCGATCATTCCAGAGGCCAGAAAGAATAAAAAGAATCAAGGCACTAAAGATGTGAAACACCAGGACCAGCTAAATAAAATAGATCTTTAAAGAATCCTATGGCCAGGGAGACCCTGCCTCATTTTTCCCAAAAAAAAAAAAAAAAAAAAAAAAAAAAAAAAAAAAGCCACGGTAGGGTACACAGTGTGTACCTCCAGTGATGAGGCTTCTCACTGGGAAGGGGCGTGGACAGAGGGGCGGAGTCAGAGTCTCCAATGAGTAAGCTCCTCCCTGGGCATTGTATGACAGGGAAAGGGGCGTGGTAAACACCACAGGGAGGAGTTAGGGCCTTCATAGAATAGATTCTGCCCTAGGGGTGGGAATCACACATTCAGGCAAGGTCTGATGAAGGTGGGGGTCAATCCGAGGCTCCAGCTCCAATAGGTGTGGCCTCCTGCCATAACTCCCCCTCCTCCAGGTCAAATTCCCCACTTCCTGGCCTCTTGCATCTCAAATCTCTCTCTGAGGCTCACCGCAGTGTAGGTGACAGCGTAGGCGCAGAGGGCTGCATCCTTGCACGGGAAGGCACGGCGGGCTGCGGCCACCAGGCTGGGGCTACCCGCACAGGCGCTCTGGTCCGTGACAAAGCGATCAGGCCCTGGCCGGTCAGGAGAGGGTGGTGGGCAGCCCAGGGCAGTGTAGTTGGGGCGACATACTGACAGGAAATGTGGTGTGGGGTTGCCAGTCACCACCTGTCCAGCATTGGCAAAGATGGTGGTGGTGAAGAGGCCAAACGAGTACACCCCTGGCAGTGGGGGAGAAAAGAGGTCATGCCCCTTCCCTGGCCCTCCTCCAGCCCCTGATGGTTCCATAGAGCCCCTTGTCTCCTTGTTTATTTTTATTTACTTTCGTGTGTATGAGTATTTGTCTGCGTGTATGTAAGTGCACCACATGCATGCAATACCCAAGGAGGCCAGAAGAGGGTGTTGGATCCCTTGGAACTGGAGTTACAGACAGCTGTTAGTCACTATATGGGTGCTGGGAATTGAACCTGGGTCCTCTGCAGGAGCAGCCAGTGCTCTTAGCTGCTGAGCCATCTCTCCAGCCCTGCTTTTAAATATTTTTACAACATTTATTTTGTTTGTTTAGGTCTGTATTTGTGTGCTACTGTAAAGTTGTGGGCGTCAGAGGACCACCTGCATGGTTCAATTCTCTTCTTCCACTATATGGGTTCTGGGGATCGAATTTTGGTCATTGGGCTTAGTGGCAAGCTCCTTTGCCTACTGAGCCATCTCACTGGCCTTAATTGTCTTGATACTTCTATGATAACTATTAAAGCCAACTTAGGATCCTATGATAACTAAGCCAAAGTCTGCCCTTCTTTGCTACCACCATGGACCCCCTGTTCCCATCCCCTGGTCCCCTCACTATAGTATATCTAGACTCTGTCTCTCAGGGATATACTGTATCAGGGAGAGGTCCTCCCTTGACTCTGTCACAGCTGCCCTGGGACCCCTCAACACTACACCATCAGGAGTGACCCTAGGAAGACCCTATTGAAATTTCTGGGGTACCCCACTCCTCTTCCTCCTAATCTTCCCTCTCTTCTTCCTCTGCCTCCTGAGTGCTAAGATTAAAGGCATGCACCACCACACATAACATCTTTTTTTTTTTTTTTTTCTTCGTCTTTTTGAGACAGGGTCTCCTTGCAGCCCCAGCTGTCCTGGAACTCACTATGTAGACCAGGCTGGCCTCGAACTCACAAAGATCCACCTGCTTCTGCCTCCCAAGTGCTGGAATTAAAGCCATGCACCACCACGCCTGGCCAACATCTTATCTTCTTATAAATTGCATTTATTTATTTGTATATTCATATGTATGTGTTCATAGGACAACTTTTGGGAATTGGTTCTCTCCTTCTACTATGTTTTTCTGGGAAATGAACTCAGATCATCAGGCAGCAAGCCCCTTTCCCACTGAGCCATCTCACCAGCACAACCTGCTTTTTCCCCCCCTTTGCACCAAGGTCTCATTATTCAGCTCTGTCTGGCCTTGGACACAGCCAAGGTTAGCCTGGAGCTTTCAAGCTGGCTAGACTTTTTTTTTTTTTTTAATGACACATGCTTTTCATTTGAGCATTCAGAAGGCAGAAGCTAGAGGATTCCAAATTCCAACCGATCTGAGCTTCCTGGCCTGTTTCTGGCCAATCAATAAAAAAACCCAAAATCCATTGGCAAATGATGACACACACCCTTAATCCCAGCACTCAGGAGGCAGAGACAGGCAGATCTCTGTGAGTTCAAGGCCAGCCTGGTCTACATAGTGAGTTCCAGGTCAGCTGGGGCTACAGGGAGACCCTGCCAAAACAAAACAAGACAAATGATTTATCATTTTTATTTATGTGTATGTGTGTGTGTGTGCCTGTATGAGTGTATGTGCACCACATGCATGCAGGTGCCTTCTGAGGCCAGAGGACATCAGATATCCTAGAACTGGACTTACAGGTGGTTTGGAGCTGCCTGATGTGGGTGCTGGAAACTGAGTCCCCTATAAAAGCATCAAACTCTCTTAACTGAGCCATTGCTCCAACTTTTGAGTTGCTGATTTTACAGCAATGTGACACCACATATAGCTTGCCCCCCCCCCTTTTTTTTTTTGAGATAGTGTCTCACTTTGTAGCCCTCGATAACCTCAAACTTGAGATCCTCCTACCATAGCCTCCAAAGTGCCGGGATTACAGATGAGCACCACTACACCAGCCCTTACCCCTTAAATTCTTTTTTTAAATTAATTAATTAATTTATTTATTGTCTTTTTGAGACAGGGTCTCCCTATAGTCCCAGCTGACCTGAACTCACTATGTAGACCAGGCTGGCCTTGAACTCACAAGGATCCGCCTGACTCTGCCTCCCGAGTACTGGATTAAAGGTGTGCGCCACCACGCCCTACAATTTTTTTTTATTATTTATTTAATAATCACATAATTAGAAGCATTTACCCCTTGAATTCTTTGTGTGTGTGTGTGTATGTGTGTGTGTGTGTGTGTGTGTGTGTGTGTTCATACGTCAGTGTGCATGGGTGTGCAGGTCCCTGTATACACACGTGCAGCTGCCTATTGGAGGTCAGAGGATAATTTCAGGTGTCATCCTCAGATACCTTCCACCTTGTTTGAGACAGCTCCTCAATGGTCTGGAACTTTGCCAAGTAGGCTGGACTAGCTGGCCTAGAATCTTCTGGGGATCCACCTAGCTTCACCTCCGATCTCACTATCTCAGATTACAGATGTAGTCCCATGCCTGGTTTCTTTTTTCTTTTCTCTTCTTTTCTTTC
Source organism: Nannospalax galili (assembly GCF_000622305.1). Classification (NCBI taxonomy): domain Eukaryota; kingdom Metazoa; phylum Chordata; class Mammalia; order Rodentia; family Spalacidae; genus Nannospalax; species Nannospalax galili. The sequence continues at coordinate 456,268 of NW_008338997.1, read as the reverse complement.
CTTTCCTTTTTTCTTCCCTTCCCTTCCTTGTTCCCTTCTCCCTCCCTCCCTCCCTCCCTCCTTCTCTCCCTCCTTTCTCCATCGTCCCTCCCTTCCTTCCTCCCTCCCTTCCTTATTAAGGCTGACTTGGCCTATAGTCCTCTATCTTTGAACCCACCCCTGTCCCCCAGACCACAGGACTAACCCCAGGTGGTATCTCTCACCTAAGAAGCGCACCAGCCTCCGCAGTGGGGGACTGAAGCGGCAGCAGGCCCCAGACACAATGGTACTCTCCCCAGTGACCGGACTGGCAGAAGGTGGTGCAGGGAAAAAGGCACGTGCCAGCTCCCCCAGCAGGATCTGTGGACAACACCAAGAAGGGGGTCTTCTGGGCCTTCCAAGCCACCAACCTCCACCAGCCCCCAATCTGGCCTTCCTGCTTTCTGGGAGATTCTACACCCCAGAGTCCAACAAGGATGACCCACACAGTCTCACCGTGAGGGTGGGCCCAGCAGTGACCAGGGCATAGATGAGGGAAGGAGGTGCTCGGCTGGCAGCCTCAGGTCCCGGGTACGGCTTGGCATAAGTGTTGTCATAGCAAAAGAAACCCTGGGTGTGCACAGGGAAGGTGTCGGTGAACTCCAGGCGGTAGGCGAGCAGGACCACGATGCCCAGCAGCACAGACTGCACCCAGCCGGGAGCCAAGAGAGGCAGAAAGAAGAGGATGTCAGAGGACATGGGGCCACAGGACAGAGAGGGAGAGATGAAGAGAGATGGAGGGAGAAATGCAAGATGGAGAGAGACCGAGAGGGAAGGAGGAGGAAGAAGAATGCCTACATGTCTTTAAATTATTTATGTGTACGAGTGTATTGCCTGCATGCATGTATGTAAGTGCCACCTGTGTTGTACAGTGCCCACAGAGGCCAGAAGAGGGTGTTGGATCCCCTGAAACTGGAGTTACAGATGGTTGTTAGCCACAGTGTGGGTGCTGGGAACTGAACTTGGGTCTTCTGCAAGAGCAACCAATGCTCTTAACCACTGAGCCATCTCTCAAGTCCATATTTATTTACTTTTGAGACAAGATCTCATGTAGCCCAGGCTGGCCTCCAACCCCTGATGTAACAGAGGATGCCATTAAACTCCTGATCCTCTTGCATCCACCTCCCTGGTGATGAGAGGACAGGCGTGGGTCACTATGCCTGGTCTATGAAGTGATGGGAATGGTATCTAGGACTTTGTGCAAGCTAGGCAACTGAGCCAAATTCTCAGCCCTGTTTTGGTTTTTTCTGTACCTCAGGCTGGCTTCTAGATCATGAACTTTTGTCTCTTTGGTTGATTGGTTTTGTTTTTTGTTTGTTTGTTTGTTTTTGTTTTTTTGGTCTTTTTGAGACAGGGTCTCCCTGTAGTCCCAGCTGACCTGGAACTCACTATGTAGACCAGGCTGGCCTTGAACTCACAGAGATCCACCTTCCTCTACCTTGAGTGCTGGGATTAAAGACATGTGCCACCACGTCCGACTTGGTTTTTGTTTTTTGAGACAGGGTCTCCCTGTAGCCTCCAGCTGGCCTTGAGCTCACAGAGATCCACCTGCCTTTGCCACCCTAGTGCTGGTATTAAAGGTGTGCTCTACCACATTTGGCTTGTTTGTTTGAGATATGATCTCACTTGGTAGTCCTGGATGGCCTGAAACTCACTGTGTACAATGGGCTTGTCTTGAACTTGCAGTGATCCTCCTGCCTCAGCCACCTGACCACCACGCCTTTTCTTTCTTCCATTCCCTTCCTTCTTTCCTTCCTCCTTCTTCCTTCCTTTTTTTTTTTTTTAAAATTGAGACAGTCTCATGTAGTCCAGGCTGGCCTCAAATTCATTATGCAGCCTTGAACTCCTGATCCTCCTATCTCCACCACCCAAGCCCTAAGATTTCACATGTGCACCACTATGCCCAATAGAATCTCACTCTGTAGCCCAGGCTGGCTTGGAATTCATTACATAACCCAGACTGCCCGTGAATTCCTCAAAATCCTCCTACCTCAGTCTCTCAAGTGTTCATTCAGGCCATGTACCAACCATTTTTATGAATAAGGAAACTGAGGCTTCGGCATGCAGAATCTCAAAGTATGGATGGATGGGACTGGAATCTAGAGGGGGTGCTTCTGAGCCCAAGTTTGTAACCAGTTCTTAAGAGAAAGGGGACAGTAACAGAGATCCAGGGGTGACAGGAGTGAGAAGTCAGCGAGAGATGGTAGGACTGAAACCAGGGAGGTGAAAAATTGGTTTAAGTAGGGACCTGGCAAGGAGGAGGGAGACAGGGACAGATGAAGAGACAAGAGGTTAGAGTGGCTCTGGAGTCCTCACCTCCACAAAGACAAAGCAGGGGATAATAGAGAAGCTGCGCTTCAGGTGAGGTCTTCTTCCCGCCATGGTAAAGGTTAGGCCTGTGAAGATGGGGAGGGAGTGGGAAGTCCAGGGGGGCCTATCTACCCCTGACCCCATTACTAAACAGTTCAATCTCTGCCCCCTAAGCCTTCTGGCCATGCTTCTGCAATCTAGGTCCCACCCTGTCAACAGCTGGCTTTGCCCACTGGACATCCCTGCCTCTTCTAATACCAGGACTCTGACCTCTACCCGAGAGCCAAGGGATACTTTTTTTTTTCAGATACACTTATGTGTGTCTGTGTGTGCCTGCACACATGCCACATCATCTTTGTGCAGGTCAGAAGACAACCTGTGGGAGTTGGTTCTCTCCCTCCGCCATGTGGGTCCTGGGGATCAAACTCAGATCATCAGATTTAGCAACAAGCACCTTTACCTGCTAAGCCATCTCACAGTGGCCCCAGACCCAAGAGATTTTTATACTGGTCTCTATTCTCTATAATTAATAAAAGAAATTCAGAGTGAACTGCATGCCTTTTGGGGAGAACACCAAACAGTTTTTAGAAGAGATACCTCTAGCCTTATGGGGTACCCTTTTCTAGGGTACTCACCTTCATCAGTTTTTAGAGGACGTCATCCTCTTTCCCCAGGTCCCCAGGAGACCCATGCTCCCTGCCTCCTCCCTCCCACTAGGTCCCCCCCCCCGTGGCCTCCATGTAAGCCCCCGCCTCTGTCCCCACAGGCTGTGGTATCTGGTGCAGGCTGATAGCCAGGCCCTCCCTCTTTCCCAGCTGGCTCTCCCTTCTACTCCCCCATTCTCCCAGCCTCCCCCCTCCCTTTCTCCTCTCCCACCAACTCCCACATCTAACCTCAGTCTCCAGGCTCCAGGGCTTCAAGTGGCCAACACAATCAAATCAGCTCCTACCCACCATTACACTGGTCTCACCTGCAAAAATGCCCTAGGGCTTCCTGCAGGCCATCACCAGGACCACTGCCAACTCACAGCCACTCCTGGAGATCAGCAGGGTGAGGATGCTCATCTCCATTGTGCAGATGGGGAAACTGAGGCCCAGGCAGGTGAGGGGAGGCACTGTGGGTCCAGGGCTCCATTGAGGCCTACTCCATGGGGTGACATTGGAAGCGAGGGTCACCACAGGCCCTAAATGACCAGAGAGCCACGCACAGGGTATTCCCACAGGATACAAGCCAGCTACTGTTTCCATCACCACACACATGGACTCCCTGTGACATGGAGTCCGTTTATCCTTGGTGAGAGCCAAGCACACTATGTGGGGTCCCTGTTTCATGCTGAGGTTCACTCATTCACACAAGTCTTCAACACTCCTAAACACACACACACACATACACACACACACACACACACACACACACACACGAGGCTGTGTACATACACCCTGTCGTAGACACCCACTCAGATGCAACATAGCCCCCCAACACAGTCAGAGAGATACACCAGGGGGGCCCTCTTCCTATTCCAGCCCCACAGAAGCCTCCCCTGACACAGTCTTGGCTGTAGACACCAGGCTGCCTGCACAAAGACTCAGCAGAGTCACCACACACAATGGGAGTCACAGACTTGGTCACAGAGTTACACCCCGTTACAAGTGACAGCCACATGCAGGGGACACCCTCTCCTCCACAGTCACAGGAGAGTCACTGTGCCACAATCCACGATGCAACCAGTCAGCCACATGGTCACGAACAGGCATATAAGGAACACATAACAGTCACCACAAAATGACAGCCAGATCCCACAACTAGACACCTAGACAGCCACATACACAGTGAAAAAGTCACACGGTTACCCCAAGGGAGTCACCCGACGGCACTCACACACACACACACACACACACACACACACACACACACACACACACCATCAGAGTGATGCCAATAGCCCCAACAAAGAAAGCCACAAACACAGCTGACACACCCGAACCCGAGCCCAGTCAGACAGCCCCACAACCAGTTACCCACAGCCACCCTCGGCACTGTCTGCGGGGTTCCTGAGGACCCCCAGGCTCCCCGCCCCCAGCCCCATCCAAAGCCTCAGCTCGCGGCCTACCCTCCCCCTCCCCGCGCTGGCCCAGGAGGGACCGGACCGTAGGGACGGATGTCACCAGCCTGGACCTGCGGATGCCGGCCGGCAAGCCCGGACAGGGGGAGGGGCGTCCAAGCTCCTCTCTCACCGGGTCTAGAATGCCGCCGCGCCGTCGCAGCTGACTGAGCCCCCACCCAGTCTAGACTGCCCCGGTGTAGCGGGACAAACAGACGAACGGCTGGCCGAGAAGGAGGACGCGAGATACAAAAGCCAGGACCGCCGGGCCTGCCCCGCCGCGCAGACTCCGAGGAGGAGGCGGGGAGGAGCCACGGAAAAACTAATTTGCATAACCCAGTGGGGCGGGGACTCGCGTTGTCTTCCTAGAGCGAGGGGCGGGGACCACTGACAGCCTTATGTGGGGAGGGTTTACATCGCCTTTATAGCACGTCGGGGCTGGAGGACCCGGTCCTTTATTTGAATAACCCAGTAGGGCGAGGACTCGAGCGCCTGATTTGCATAATCCAGTGGGGCGGAGACTCGCTGGGCCTCGTCAGCTGAGCGAGGAAGAGACTTGCAGCATCTCATTTGCATAACACGGGGCGGGGATTGGGACAAGGATTGGGGGTGTCAGGCGCACTACGTCCGGGTAGCTTGTGGGGTTCATGGCACCTCTTTACCGTATTGGGGCGGGGCCATGAGCACTTCATCTGCATAACCGGTGGGGGTGGATCGACTGCGCCTCAGTTTTTCGGGGCAGTCACTGAGCACCCGATTTGTACAATCAATTTGTGTAGTGGACAGGGACCCACGGCCTAGTTAGTTGGGGCGGGGCCACCAGGCAGTTCATTTGCATGACCAAATCACGGCGGCCGCGAGGGGGGGGCTTGCAGCTCCTCCTTAGGGGTCCGGAAGTGACCACCAAGCACCTTATTTGCTTAACCCATTGAAGCGGGATCATAGAACGCTTAATTTGCATAACCTGGTGGGTCTCCTTACTCTGGCAGGGCTGGGGTTGCTCTTGGGGCGGGGAGCGTTGGCATAGACTGGAATGGAAAAACCTGGAGGTGGAGCTGGGTGTGATCCCAGCACTTGGGAGGTAGAGGCAGGAGGATCTCTGAGTTCTATGCCAGCCTAGTCTACATTTCGAGTTCCAGGCCAGCTACAAGGAAATCCTGTTTCAAAAATAAACTAATGGGGATGGAAAGCAAAGGTTGGGTGGAGCACAATGTGAGGAAGAGACAGGTAAAGTCTCTTAGCCCGATTCTGTGCCTGCTGTCACCTTCTGGGCCCGTTTCCCCATTTTGGGCATCAGCAGAAAACAAGATTCCCAGGACTTTCCCAGAAAGGACAATCCACAATGGGCAGAAGAACCTGGTTACTCATATCTGTTTCTGTTTTCGTTTTAAGATAGTATCTCATGTAGACTAGGCTGGTCTGGATCTCACAGAGATCCTGTAGCCTGAGTGCTGGGAGTAAAGGTGTGCACTGCCTCCTCTGAATGTGTTAGCTTTGAACTCCTGATCTCCCTACCTCCACCTCCCAAATGCTGGGATGACATGCCTCAAACACTAAATCTTGTTTCACTGTCCTAACTAGAGCCACACATGCCCCCCAAAGTGCCTGAGGAGTTAGCTGGGGGGTGGGGGGGGGCTGGAGAGGATCCCAGGCTCTTGAACCAGCAGGAGCAAAAGTCCAGGGTGGAGGAAAGTCTCAGCTAGTTTATTTTCTCTCTGGACGGGTCTTCAAGGAAAGCAGTCCCGGCTGCCCAAGCTGTGGAGAAAGATAGTGGATCATTCCTTGGTTTGGACCAGGAGGACCCAGGACTGCCAGGGACCAAATGCCCAGATGGGGAGCCTGAAGGTCTATGCTATGGGACTCATAGTGGGCCAGGTGGGGAAGGGATGGGGAGGGACAGGGAGGGTCTGCACCAGTAGGAAAGGGTCCACTCTTGCTGAACGGCCTTTCCCAGTCAGAATCAGAGTCCCACGAGGGGTACGGAGGACTCAGGCACCAGTGCCCCTTGTAGCCTGTGGGAAGAGATGTGCCATACTGGACCTTCAGATCCTAAATGTGACCTTCTCTAGCAACTTCAGAATATGGATCTAGTGTCCCTTGATATGAAACTATACTGATCTGTGATTTTGACCCTCACATTTCTGGGTGACCAAATTATGACATCAATGACCTTTGAAATATTCCCTTAAAAAGAGTCCACAGAACCAAGCACGGTGGCACACATCTATAATCTCAGCACTCAGGAGGTAGATGCAGGAGGATGAGAAGGTTAAGGTTGTCCACAGATAGAAAGTAAATTTAGGCTACCCTGGGCTACTTAAGACCTTATCTCAAAAAAACAAGGGAAAAACGCTGGAGAGATGGTTTAGTGGTTAGAAGCACTGATTGCTCTTGCAGAGGACTACTGGGTTTGGTTCCTGGCACCCACATGGTGACTAACAACCATTTGTAACTCCAGTTTCAGGGGATCCAACACCCTCTTCTGTCCTCTGCAGGCATTGCATGCAGGTGGTGGTGCACTTACATACATGCAGGCAAAACACTCATACATATAAAATAAAAATAAATAAATCAAAAAATATTTTAAAAGCTGGGCCTGGTGGCACATGCCTTTAATTCCAGTATTTGGGAGGCAGATCTCTGTGAGTTCAAGGCCAGCCTGGTCTACATAGCAAGTTCTGGGCCAGGTGGGGCTACAGGGAGACCCTGTCTTAAAAAAACAAACAAACAAAAAAATGTAAAAAGCAAGGAGAAAAAAACCTCACAGACCCTGAATGTGGCCCTGAGTGACACCTATGTAAAACATCAAAGGACTATGTAGCCCAGGCTAGCCTTGAACTTGAGATCCTTCCTCACCCATCTCTCAAGTGCTGGGATTTAGGCCTTTGCAACCTCAACCAATCTCTCAGTCACTCCTTAACGCGACCTCAAACCAAGACCCCAAGTGATGTGACCCTCATTAGGACTTCTGAATGTGGTCTCCTATAAATGTAGCAAGGAATGACACCCTCACAACCCCCATCTTCCCCATGCCTCTTAACCCCACCCCATGACACACACATTCAGCCCCCTCACCCCTAAGACTGGAGGCTCTGGGTCGGGAGCCAGTGGACAAGATAAGACAGTTGATAGAGCTCTGAAGACTATGAACAGCAGACCTATGTGGAGACAGAGAGAGAGGGCCCCCAGGAGACACTGAGGTATCCAGAGTACCCCAGAATCAGGGTTAGGGCAAGGAAGGCCATGGTGAGGGTGATCCCTAGGAGGAGGAGAAGCAGCCTTTGAACCAAATAGGTTCCAGACTCCGTGGGGGGGGGGGGCAGGTCAGAGGAGGGTCAAGGATTAGCGGTCAGGCCTCACCATATGTCACACAGCTCCTTCTGTAGATTATCCTCCCAGCAGTCATTGCCTTCCACCAGAACCTCCTCTGTCTCTGGTCGTGAAGCTGGCTCATAGGCCTGCTGCTTCATCTTAGTCAGAATCTGAGGTTCCCCGGGGAAGAGATGGGTGCAGTGATCATCCATACTGGTAATCATGACCATGACCTATCACTTAAATTCCCAGCTGCATTCATGTCCCTCTTAGCAAATGTAGCTGTCTAAACGGGAGGGATACCTAGTTACCACACCCATTATATGGAGAGGCAAATCGAGGTCCACAGAGGCAAAGAGATGTGCCGAAATTCACACAGAAGTACAGAGCAGAGCTGGGATTTGATTCTGACCTCCCAGATGGAGGCAGAAGCTGGAGGCCAAGAAAGACTGCCATTCACACCATCTCCCACAGGTTCACCGTGTTCTCTGCTCACCTTGCGACATTTCACCTGTCTTTTCTGCATCTTCTGGATATTGAGAACATCTTCAGAGATCTCTTCCTCCTGGGCCTCTGTGGAGAGAGGGTGGTCAGGGGACAGGGGAAGCAAAGGGGCCCCAACCCTTCTGGGCACTCACGGAGCTTCCGGTAGATAAATGTCACCTCTTCCCGCACCAGCTCCAGCTCCTCCCACAGGAACTTCTTGCTAAGAGACCAGAAGAACCTAGACCTGCGCTCCAGGCCATTCCCCAAACCTCCCTGGCCTCCCACATCCCCGTCAGTGCAGCCCCTCGCTGCCCAGGCTCCGCCCCACGCCCAGGCCTCTCCCACTGGGCCCCGCCCACCACACCAGGCCCCTCCCTCTGCCTCAGGCCACACCGCCTCGGGGCTCTTCCCACTGCATAGGCTTGCCCGACTGCACAGGCTCCTCCCAATGCCTCAAGCTTCACCCACTTCCCAGACTCCAACTGCCTCAGAACCTGCCCACTGCCGCAGGCTCCTCCCACTGCCCCAGACTCCACCTAGTCCCAGACCCCACCCACGTCCCCAGGCTCCACCCTCTATTTTACCGTCCACATTCCCCTTCCAACCGCAGTCTGCCCAGGCTGCCGCTACTGGCCTCCACTCTTACCAGCCTCTCCGCCCTGCTCAGCCTCCTCCGTTTTTCGTTCCTCCTGGCCCTACCCCAATCTCCTGATCCCCTGGCCTCCTTCTCTAGCTTGCTATCTCCCTCACCTTCTACCTCCCCTAAACACACCCTCTCTCCGGCCACGTATCTCCTAGCGTCTTCTGCGCTCCTCCGCCTTGCACCCCCCAAGCCCTCCACTCCCCATCCCCACTACACTCGCTTGACCCTGGCCTCCCAGCTTTGTTAGAACCTCTCCTCTGCCCACCTGCCCACGCCTACCTGTCCCGTATCTCCTGGGCCAGCAGCTGCAGGCAGCGGGTGGTTCGGGCCCGTTGCATCTCCGCGCCATCCCTCAGTGTCTTCTGCAGCCCCTGCAGGCCTTGGGCCAGGGCTCCATATAGCTCTTGTCGGCCCTGCTCAGTGCTACCGCTCTCCTTCTTTCCTTGGCGGCTTGTGGGGTTCAACACCTCTGAAGAGAGGATGGGGATATTAATTTTCTTTTACTTTAGTGCCTGGGTGTATGTGATGTGTGTACATGTTTGTGTGTGCACCAGTTCAGATGCACATGGGTAGATGTGCATACAGAGGCCAGTGGTCAACATTGCCTGTCTTCCTCAATTGCACCTACTTTTTTTTTTTTTTTTTTTTTTTTTTTTAATTTTTGGTCTTTTTGAGGCAGGGTCTCCCTGTAGCCCTAGCAGGCTTGGAACTCACTATGTAGACCAGGCTGGCCTTGAACTCACATACAGTCGCCTGCCTCTGCCTCCCCAGTGCAGGGATTAAAGGCCTGTGCCACCACACCCAGCTACTTTATCTTTATTATCTTTTCTTTTTGAGACAGGGGCTCCCTGGAACTCACTATGTAGACAAGGCTGGCCTCGATCTCACAGAGGTCAGTCTGCCTCTACCTCCCAAGTGCTAAAATGGGATTAAAATTGTGCATTACCATGTCCAACTTTTTGTTCTTACTGTTGTTTGGGAAAGGGAGACATTGCTTTTTTGTTTTTAATTTTTATTTTATGTATTTGAGTGTTTACCTGCACTTACAGTGCAATATATGCATGCAATGCCCTTGGAGACCAGAAGAGGGTACTGGATCCCCTGGAACTGGAGTTACAGACTTCATGTGGACCATGAGAGTACTGGGAATCAAACCCAGGTCTTCTGAAAACGCAGCCAGTGCTGAGCCATCTATCTAGCCCTTTAAATTTGTTTTTTGTTTTTGTTTTTGTTTTTGTTTTTTTTTCCAGATAGGCTTACTAGCCCAGGGTGGTCTCCAACTTCTCATACAGCTGAAGAAAACCTTGAACACCTGATCCTCTGACATCTGAGTCCCAGTGGCTTTGTGTATGCTAGGCAAGCACTCTACCAACTGAGCCACATCCCAAACCCCAAGTAGGCTGGAACTGGATGCAGGCCAGTTTTGAGTCCAGTTTTCTCTAACCCCTGACCAGACTTTGGCCTCGAGCTCATTTTTTTTTTGTTTTTTTTTTTTTGTTTTTTTTTGTTTGTTTTTGTTTTGTTTTTTGAGACAGGGTCTCCCCATAGCCCCAGCTGTCCTGGAACTCACTATGTAGACCAGGCTGGCCTTGAACTCACAGATATCCACCTGCCTCTGCCTCACGAGTGCTGGAATTAAAGGCATGCGCCACCACGCCCCGCAAGCTCATATATTTTTTAATTTAAAAAATTTTTTTAATTAAGGGGGCTGGAGAGATGGCTCAGCAGCTAAGAACACTGAATGTTCTTGCAGAAGACCCGGGCTTGAATCCAAGCACCCACATGACAGCTAACAACTGTCTGTAACTCCAGTTCCAGGGGATCAGACAGCCTCTTCTGTCCTCCATGGTCATTGCACAACACGGGTGCACTTACCTACATGCAGACAATACACACATGCACATAAAAAAATTTTTTTAATTAAAAAAATTTAATTGTATGTGTTCTGCCTGCATATATGTAAGTGCAAATGTGTGTGAAATGCCTGTGGAGGCCAGATGAGGGTGTCAGATCCCCTGGAATGAAAGTGAATCTGTTAACTGCCATGTGGGTGCTGGGAACTAAATCTGGGTCTTCTGCAAGAAAAGCCAGTGCTCTTAACTGTGGAGCCAGCTCTCCAGCCCTGGAATTCATAAGTTCATCCTGTCATGCCATGCTTACCCTGACCTTGCCCTCAGTCTAGTCCTCACCTTCAAGCTGCTGGATCTTGATCTGCTGAAGGCAGCTCTCCTTCTCCAGCATGGTCATGGAGTGGTTCAGGAACTCGAAAGCCTGGAGGAGTGATAGGTCAGGTCATGGGGTAAAGAGTAAGGTGAGAACAGGGGTAAAAAGTGGCTGCTGAGGAGATGGGGGAGGAGCACCTTGGTCTGAGCCTGCAGTTGGCTCTTGAGTGACTCCAGTTCGCTTTGCAAGAGCTTCTGAGAATCAGGAATGGTGTTCTTGACTGTGGGCAGAGGCAAAGGTGAGCCAAGGCTGGGCAAGAACAAGATGGAATTGAGGGGGAAAGTTAGAGGAGGGGGAGGAGAGATCCCTACAACACCCAGAAGCAGTTAATGAACATGATCAGTGATACTGGGGAAGAGAAGTCGGGGGCCTGCAAGGTGGCTTAGAGGATAAAGGCCCTGGCTACCAAGACTTGAATTCGATCCTAGGGGACTCACATAGTGGAAGGAGAGAACCGACTCTCATAAGTTGTCCTTTGACCTCTACAAGTGTGCTATGGTTTCTCTCTCTCTCTCTCCTCTCTCTCTCCTCTCTCTCTCTCTCTCTCTCTCTCTCTCTTTCTCTCTCTCTCTCTCTCATACACAAATTAAATAAATAAACATAAATTTAAAAAACATTAAATCTGGGCATGGTAGTGCACGTCTTTAATCCCAGCACTTGGGAAGCAGAGGCAGGTGGATCTTTGGGAGTTTGAGGCCAGCCTGGTCTACATAGCAAGTTCAGGCCAGCTGAGGCTACAGGGAGACCTTTTCTCAAAAAGACCAAAAAAAAAATTTTTTTTTTAAGTAAGTGGAGGTAGCTGGGCATGGTACATGCCTTTAATTCCAGCATTCAGGAGGCTGAGCCAGAAAGATCTCTGTGAGTTCAAGGCCTATCTGCTCTACATAGTGAGTTCCAGGACAGCCAGGGCTACATAGTAAGACCTTGTCTCAAAAACAAACAAATAGGCAGGAGAGATGGCTGAACAGTTAAGAGCACTGACTGCTCTTGCAAAGGATACCTGTTAGGTTCCCAGCACCCACATGGTGGCTAACAACCATGGTAACTCCAGTTCCAGAGGATCCAATGCCCTCTTCTGGCCTCTGCAAACATTGTACACACCATATTATGCATTTACATATATGTAGGTAAAACACTCATACATATAAAACAAATTTTTTTTAAAAATTAGGGGCTGGAGAGATGACTCAACTGGCTGCTCTTGCAAAGGATCCAAGTTCAATTCCCAGCACCCACATGGTGGCTAACAACCTTCTGTAACTCCAGTTCCAGAGGATCTGGCACCCTTTTCGGACCTCTGAGGGCATTGCGCAACATCAGTACATTTACATATATCCAGGCAATACACTCATACTCAAAAAGTAAAAATAATAAATAAAATAAAGTATTTAAAGTATTAAACAATGTAAGTGGAGGTAGGCACTGGAATGTCTCCCCTCCATGGTCTCCTTGTGAAAAAAATACTTACCTTTTACTTTGGAAGAACCAGACTCCAAGGACTTCTGGAGAAAGGGGACAAAAGAAGATTGGAAATTTTATCCCTAGATTGTTTGCTTTGACCCAGCTTTGGAGGGTAGAACAAAAGTGGTTCTCCTGAGCCCTGGATATCTCAAATCAAGAGTGCAGGCAAAGTATCCAGGTGCATTCATGAACCACCCCTACCCCCAATCTCACCATCTGCACATGCTTAGAAGCATACGTGTGTGGTTCCTTCCATGTTTGTGGGCCTCTGGCTTGACCGACTAAAAGCAGTACCTACAATGAATGCCATCAGTGCTTGACACACAACCAGTCACATGAACACACAATTTTAGATGCAGTTATGACTTTCACACACCCAACCACAACCATACAGACATATAAACAAAGATACACCCAAGAAAACAAAAAACAAACAAAAAAATCAAACTTGGGAGCTGGAGAGATGACTCATCAGTTAGGAGCACACACTGCTCTTACAGAGAACCAAAATTTTCCCAGTACCGATGTTGGGTGGTTCACAACCACTTAAAACTCCAGTTCCAAGGGAACAGACACCTTTTTTTGGCTTCCACAGGCACTGTGCTCATGTGTACAAGTATATATACACATAGACACTATTTAAAACATTCAGGGGGGCTGGAGAACAGTTAAGAACATTGGCTGCTTTTGTAGAGGACCTGGGTTCAGTTCCCACCATCCACATGGTTAACAACCATCTTATTATAACTCCAGTTCCACCAGGTGTGGTGGCACAGACCTTTAATCCCAGCACTCAGGAGACAGAGGAATTTGGATCACTGTGAGATTGAGGCCAGCCTGGTCTATATAGTGAGTTCCAGCCAGCTGGTGCTACAGGGGGACTCTATCTCAAAACAAAACCACCACCAACAACAACAACAACAGCAACAAAAAAAAACATAACTCCAGTTCCAGGTATCCAAAACCCTCTTCTGGCCTCTTAGAGCATTGCATGCAGGTGACATACATGCAAACAAAACACATATACATAAAATTTTTTAAAAATCAGGCATGGTGTTATGTGCGTGTAATCCCATAACTTGGAACATGGAATCAGGAGGAACAGTTGAAGGCTAGCTTTGGCTACATATCAAGTATAGAGCCAGCTTGGGCTACAAGAGACAGTCTCAAAACAAACAAACAACAGATACCCAAGGGGCAGGACACTGTGGCACATGCCTTCAGTCCAAGCACTTGGGAAGCAGAGGCAGGCAGATCCCTGTGAGTTCGAGGCCAGCCTGGTCTACATAGTGAGTTCCAGGACAGTCAGGGCTATATAGTAAGATCCTGTCTCAAAAAACAAAGACACACAAACGGCATTCCTTCCTCCTTCTAGAGCACCAGAGAGGGTATTGTCCTAGGTGTTGCTGGTGTTGTCCTAGGTGTTGCAACTTGAAAGCAGGTCTCCTGACCTACAACCCCTTCTCTCTGCTCTATGGAGGCAGAGAGCAATTGGATTTCTGGTTAATGAGAGTTCCTCGGGTGGCGGCAACCTTGGCTGTGCTGTGGCGCTTCTTCACCAGGTCCTGGTCATGATAAGGTCCCTTTTGCAGGTCTGGGCTGGAATAAGAAGTAGCCTCATGTGGCTGAGACGCCTCGTCCCACTCTGACCCCAAGTCCAGAAGCCTTGCAACTTGCTCAGAGGTGGCAGGTTCCCTGATCTCTGGCTCCAAGATCCCGCTCCACCTCATCATACAGTCCAAAGACCTATCTGAAGAGGAACCTGGGGACCGGGGATAGAGTGAGGAAGAGTTTCCTTTAAGGGACAAATCACAACAAGCTGGTGCTTGCTATCCCTTCCTAGCCCTCCATTCCATAAGCCAGACCTCCAAGAACACCAGTAACTTGCCCCTCTTCTTGTTTGCAGGCCAAGATGTGATGGAGAGAGGGAGCGGTGAGCAGAGATGGATACACAGTCGTCAGGGTCCCGGGGTAGGCAACTAAAAGAGGGTTGCTGCAGACAGAAGAGGGGGATGAGAGGGGTTTTTGAGATCAGCCTTTAAGTCCAAATCCTTTTGTTTTGTTTGTTTTATAACTGATTTTTATTCATGTATATGAGTGTTTTGCTTGCATGTATGTAACTACATCATGTGCATGCAATGCCTATGGAGGCCAGAAGGGGGTGTCAGATCCCCTCGAACTAGAGTTACAGATGGTTGTTAGCTGCCATGTGGGTGCTAGGAACTGAACCCAGGTCCTCTGCAAGAGCATCCAGTGCTCTTAACCACTGAGTCATCTCTCCATCTCTGTTTTGGTTTTGGTTTTGAGATAGGGTCTCCCTGCATAACTCAGTCTGGGCTGGAACTTGCTATGTAGGCCAGACTGAACTCAATTTTACAGAGATCCACCTGCCTCTGCCTTCCAAGTGCTGGGACTAAAGACATGCATCACTATACTCGGCCTTTATTTACTTATTTACTTATTTATTACACACATTATATATAATTTACTATTATTTAATATATAATAGTATATATAATTATATATTATTATATATTTATTTATAGACTTATATTTATTTACTTGTTTATTGGCAAACAGAATACAACCATACTGTTTACAAAGAAGTTATCTGGTGAAAAAATATCACAGATTCCTTTTCACTATTAAGTAAGAATATTTTGTAGCCAGGCGTGGTGGTGCACGACTTTAGTCCCAGCACTCAGAAGGCAGAGGCAGGTGGATCTCTGTGAGTCCAAGACTAGCCTGGTCTCCATAGAGAGTTCCAGGTCAGCTGGGGCTATAGGAAAACTCTGTCTCAAAAAAAAAAAAAAAGAATATTTTGTAAATTACTTCTTTCAAGGTGTTAAAGAAGACGGACTATCACACTACTCATTACTGTGTTTTCTTAGTAAACATGGTTCTTTCTGTTTGGCAATAAATTAATTTTTCTATTTCAGGACAGAGGCTGGTAGCACCGAATCTGTTTTACTTGCATGCATTGCTTCCATTCACTCCTTCAAGAGCCCCAGCAGAAGGTGCTGTTTTAGATGCTGGAATAGGTTTCCTTCCTTATGCCCTACAGTGGCAGACAGATAGTTCCTGAGTAGGGGTAACAGAGTCTCATGTAGCCCAGGCAGGCCTCCAACTCTATGTGGCCAAGGATGGCCTTGAACTCCTGATCCTCCAGTTCCCACCTCCCCCATACTTGGATGACAGGCATGCACCACCACATCCAGTCTATGCAGTGCTGGGGATAGAACCCAGGGCTTTGAGCTTTTGAGCATGCTAGGCAACTGCTCTACCAACTGAGCCCAGCCCCAGCCCTCTAACTGCTTTAGAGTCTCACCAAAGGGATCCCTCAGAGATACTTCAGCATAGAAAGTTCTCAAAAAGACAAAAAAAAAAAAAAAAAAAGGAAAGAAGGAAAGAAAGTTCTCAGTGGTGATATGAGCCAAAGTCAGATGAAAGATGAATCCAACCTCAGAGATAGAGCTGAGTAATAAGATTCCAGAAGACCCCACATAAAGACATAAGGCGTTGCTGGGCAGGGAGGCACAACGCCTTTAACCCCAGCACTTGGGGGGCAGAGGCAGGTGGATCTCTGTGAGTTCCAGGCTAGTCTGGTCTACATAGCAAGTTTCAGGCAAGCTGGGGCCACAGAGAGCCCATCTAACAAAAATACATAAATAAGCCGGGCATGGTGGTGCATGCCTTTAATCCCAGCACTTGGAGGGCAGAGGCAGGTGAATCTCTGTGAGTTCAAGGCCAGCCTTGGAGCTGTGAGTTCCAGGCCAGCTGGAGCTACAGGGAGACCCTATCTCAAAAAAGACCAAATAAATAAATAAATACATAAAATAAACAAATAATAAATAAAAACGACTTTCTGCTGGTCAGCTCAGGATGACTGAAGGTGGGTGGGTGAGCAAGTAGCGGAGGTCAGTAGGCCAGTTCAAATGAAGCTTGGAGGCCAAGCACAAGAGCTTTTGTCTGGCACTGCAGGTACAGGGGATCTGTAGAGTATGAGCAGGAGAGACAGGGAATATCTGTCCAATAAAGCTATTAAACCATCTCAGGCCTGTGCTGGGCAAGTCAGGGAAAAAGAAATAGCTCAGCTCTGCATCTCACACACATATCTTCTCCCCCTCCTGTGAAGTCAGAATTAGCACAGATGGAGAATCTGGGCCAGGCCTGCCTTGAAAACCTCCAGGTAAAGGGCATCTCAAATCTCTAGAATTCTCTACCTGGTACCCTTTTTGTGTCTCAGAATTCATGGAAGACTCCTACAACCCTTCAGAACCCTACTCAGGGGGCTGAAGAGATGGTTCAGTGGGTAAGATCTCTTGCTATACTGTACAAGCATGAGAACCTGAGCACCACAGAAAAAGCCAGGTGTGATCATGTGCATCTGCAACCCCAGGACTGTGGAGGAAGGAGGCAGGCCTCCCAGCCTAGCTGACCAGGCAGCCTAGTTGCAGGTTCAGTGAGAGACCCTGATTCAAAGGAGTAAAGTGGAGAGTGATAGAGCAATCTCTCCCTCTGGCCTCTGAACCCACAGGCAGGTGCACCTGCATACACACTTCTGCATAGCCACACAAAAACAATTTAAAAAATTAAAAATGAATAAAAATACTACTAATAAAAAATTTTAATCCCTACTCAGCACATTCTCTGACAAAATATTTTTTTTCTGGTGCAGAGGATGGTGCCTGAGGCAAATGCTCTACTACTGAGCCATACCCCATGCTACAAATCTTTCCTAATCAACCCACACCCCCTTGGGTTTTTTTTGGGGGGGGTGCTTTTTGAGACAGAGTCTCCCTGTAGCCCCAGCTGGCCTCAACTCACTATGGAGACCAGGCTGGCCTCGAATTCACAGAGATCAGCCTGCCTCGGCCTCCCGAGTGCTGGGATTAAAGGCCTTCACTAAAATGCCCAGTCATCACACACACACACACACACACACTTTTTTTTTTTGAGGCAGTGTCTGAGTATCCCTGGCTGACCTGGAACTCACTCTGTAGACCAGGCTGGCCTCAAATTCACAGAGATCTACTTGCCTCTGCCTTCTGAGTGGCAGGATTAGAGACATATACCACCACGGGAATCCCTCCTCAGCCCTTTAAAAAAATAATTATATGTGTATTTTTTTGGGGGGAGGTATACATCCCACAGCCTATGTGTGGAGGTTAGGGGAACACTTTCAGGAACGGGTTCTTGTCTTGCACCATGTGGGTCCTGGGGACTGAACTCAGGTTGTTCAGGCTTGACTGCAAGCACTTGCACCTAATGAGCCATCTCATCAGCCCTGCAGTGCTCACTGCACATTCACACCAACTCATTCAGCTCTGAGCAGCAGCAGAGCATCATGGATAAGGGAGGAGACTCCCCAGCCGGATAGCCCGAGTTCATATCCTCTCTCTGCCTTCCAAGTTTGAGAAGGGTTCCTAAATTTTATGCGCTAGTCTCCTGAACCATTACAAACGAGATATTAGGCAGGGCATCATGATGCTCCCCTCTAATTCTAGCACTCAGGGGGCAGAGGCAGGCAAATCTTTGTGAGTTTGAGGCCAGCCTGGCCTACAGAGGGAGTTCCAGGCTGGCCTGGTATACATAGTAAATTCCAGGCCAGCTGGGGCTACATAATGAGACTGGCCTCAAAAAAAAAGGGGGAGGGGACGGGAATGGAGAGATGGCTCAGGGTTTAAGAGCATGTACTGCTCTTCCAGAGAATTTGAATTAAATTCCCAACAACAACATCAAGCAGGTGACTGACTGACAATCATCTATGTAATTCCAGCTCCACAGAACCCTCTGGCTTCTGTGTGCTCTAGTCCTAGTACACATACGTACACACACATCTCTCCAGCCCCATAAAATAAAATAAATCTAAAAAAAAATTAAAAACTGTAAAAGAAAGGGATATTATGTATTTTACTGGGTTCAGATTACTGATTACACTGCTTGGTAAATGAGAGTGGAAGCTAGAATTGTTCTAGAATGTGATATTCTCGAGGCTCCAAGGCCCTGGAAGGGTTAGAGGGGAAAAGAAAAAAAGGTATTTCAGAGTTTCAACTGAGGTACCTGAGCTCCCCGTCTCTGCTCAGTTGAATCTTCTGCTGTCACCTCCCGGGAGAATTCTTTAGGGGAGAGGGAGGGGTCATCGCCCTGAGCACCGCCCCCTGGCCTGTCAATCTCTCGACACCCTCTTCTAATCCTACCTACCACATACGACCTGTTCAGGCTCTCCCATCAGGGACCGCGAAGCCAGGACCCAGCTATGACGCGGAAGTTTTGATCCCAAGCGGATACCATCATAGGAAAAAACGCTGGGAGGCCAAAGGTGGAGTCACAGAAACGGGCGTGGCCTGCAGGTAAGCCCCGCCCCTCAAAGGTTTAGTGGCAGAGTTCATGGACGCCTGAGTATCCGCGGAGTTATTGGATGAAATTGGGGGGCGGGAAACGATGTGTCAGGATGGTCTTTAAGAAGCGACTGGTCAATCTTTAAGGGGCGGGGATGAATGAGGCAAATCTGTGAGTTGATTGGCTGAGCCTGGGCTAAGAGGCAGGGCGAGAGCTGGGTGTGCGGAAAGAGACCTGCGCGGACCCACTCTTAGGAGGGAGTGTGCCCTGAGCTGTGCCCGGGTGGCCTGGGTTCTTGTGTCTCCAACGCCGTGAGCTAGGGTGCTCCAACGGTGGGGTCGGCATGCGATTTGGGGGTCGGATGGGGGCCCCTGGGGGTGCTTTGGAGTGGTCCTAAGATATCTCGGGTTCCCAGATGAGAGCTTTTGTCTGTCTGCACTGGACCCCTGGGGTGAGCTTTGACAGTCACCCATGATCACCAGTCACCACGGGATGTGGACTTGAGCTGCTGGAGTTCAAAATTTTTGCGGAGGCCTGTAAAGTGCAGTGAATATTGGGGCTTAGAGAGAGCCTGAGATTTATTTTTCTAGCTTTTTTTTTTTTTTTTTTTTTGAGACAGTCTTGTTGTGTATCTGAGGCTGGCCTGCAGCTTCCTACGAATACAGGGTGGCCTTGAACTTCTGAACCCCCCTGCCCCCACTTCCCCATTGCTTGGATGACCCACGTGCACCACCATGCCTGGTTTATGCAGAGCTAGGGATGGAACCGAGTTCTTCCTGCATGCTAGGCAAGCACTCTACCAACTAAGCCGCATCCTCATCTGGGGCCTGAGTTTTGTTTTCGGGGACTCCCTGTAGCCCCAGCTGTCCTGGAACTCACCATGTAGACCAGGCTGGCCTTGAACTCACAGAGATCCCTCTGCCTCTGCCTCCCAAGTGCTGGAACTACAGGCGTGTGCCACCACACCCGGCTGAGTTTTGTTTTTTTTAAAAAAACAGTCTCACTCTAGCTCAGCTGATCTCAAACTCATAGCCATCCTCCCACCTCAGCCTTCCATGTGCTGGTATTACAAGTGTGAATCACCATGCCAACCTACGAAAGTTTTTTTTTTTTTTGATACTCTAGCCCAGGCTGACCTAGAACTCAGTATGTATTTTGGGCTAGCCTCAATCTTGTAGCAAGTTTTTCCTGGAGCTCTGCTGCAGTGTTGATCCTGGCCCTGGGCACTGGAGGCAAAGGTTGAAGGTTAGGCTGAGTCACTGGTTCCTCCTTCTCAGGGCTGCAAGATGGAGGAAGATGGTGTCCCAGGAGGCCTGATTAAGGTGGTCCACCTGATGGTCTTGTCTGGTGCCTGGGGCATGCAGATGTGGGTGACCTTCGCCTCAGGTAGAGACCCTTGACCCCTGCTTGTGGTGGGACAGAAGTGGGACCCAGGAGTGTCCTAACAGCTATGTGTGGTTTTCACCCCCCAGGCTTCCTGCTCTTCCGGAGCCTTCCCCGACATACCTTTGGGCTTGTGCAGAGCAAACTCTTCCCTGTGTACTTTCACGTCTCCTTGGGCTGCGCCTTCACCAACCTCTGCATCTTGGCTCCACAGCGTGCATGGATCCACCTCACATTCTGGGAGGCCAGTCAGGTATGAGGCCTCAGGTGCCACCATGCTCTGCAGGGTTGTCTTCAAGACTCCAGGGACCACCTATGAGGACACCGTTTCTTTTTATTTATTTATTTCTATGTGTGTAGTGTATGTATGTCTGTGTGTACATTGTGTAGTGTATGTATGTCTATGTATGTACATAGTGTATGTAGTGTATGTCTATGTGTGTACATAGTGTGTAGTGTGTGTATGTGTGTATGTAGTGTGTGTAGTGTATGTATGTCTATGTGTGTATATAGTGTGTGTAGTGTATGTCTATGTGTGTACATAGTGTGTGTAGTGTATGTATATGTATGTATGTAGTGTAGTGTATGTATGTCTATGTGTGTACATAGTGTGTGTACGTCTATGTGTGTACATAGTGTGTAGTGTGTGTATGTGTGTATGTAGTGTGTGTAGTGTATGTATGTCTATGTGTGTACATAGTGTGTGTAGTGTATGTATGTCTATGTATGTACATAGTATGTGTAGTGTATGTATGTCTATGTGTGTACATAGCGTGTATAGAGGCCTGAGGATAATATCAGGTGTTTTCCTCTATCACTGTCTTATTTATTTAGACAGGGTCTCCAAAAGAACCTAGAGCTCTCTGATTCAACTAGGCGGGCTGGCCAGCAAGCTCCAGGGATCCTCCCATGTCCCCAGCACTGGGATTAAGAACTACCATGCTTGACTTTTTACATAGACACCTGGAAATTGAGCTCAGGTCCTCATGCTTGCATGGTGAACACTTTACTGACTGAGCCATCTTCCCAGCCCCTCATTTTATTATTTTTCACAGTGCTGGGGAAGGAAGTCAGGGCCATGCACATGCTAGGTAGGCACTCTTCCACTGAGCTATAATACCAGCCCAGGTGACAACTTTTGATCCCTGTAGAGTTTTTGTTTAGTTTTTTGTTTGTTTGTTTGAGACAGGGTCTCCCTGTAGCCCCAGCTGGCCTGGAACTTGCTTTCTAAGACCAAGATGGCCTTACTGGGTGTGGTGGTGAAGGACTTTAATCCCAGCACTCTGAAGGTAGAGGCAGGCATATCTCTGAGTTCAAGGCCAGCCTGGTCTCCATAGTGATAGTGAGTTCCAGGCCACCTGGGGCTACTGGGAGACTCTGTCTGAAAAAAAAAACAAAAAAAACCCCAACAATAAAAAAAAGACTAAGATGGCCTTGAACTCTCACAGAGACCTACCTGAGTGCTGGATTAAAGGTGTACACCACCACTCTAGTGTTGGAGGGGGTTTGTTGTTTTTATTGTTTTGTTTTTCTTAAGACAGAGACTTGCATTCAGCATGTGGAGGATGATTTTTTAACTTCTGATTCTCCTGTCTCCATCTCCTGTGTGCTGAGATCACTGGCCTGACCATGATACACAGTTTTATGCATGGCTAGGGGTTGAACCCAGAGCTTCGTGTACACCAGGCAAGCACTCTTTCAACTCAGCTATGTCACCAGACCTCAAGTGACATCTTTTTTTAAAGTGTTTTATTTATTTATTTTGAGACAGACTATCCAGGCTAGACTGGAACTCACTATGTAGACCACAGAGATCTGCCTGCCTCTGCCTCCCAAGTGCTAGGATTAAAAGCATGCACCACCACCATGCTTGGCATGACATCTTTTTGAGAAAGAGAAAAAAATACCTCTTATACCTGGTAGAGACAGAGCTGAGCACTTGGTATCTTTGAGCAGTGCACAACCTGCACAACTCTCTGCAACAGCCGTCTCTGTGCACTCCTATCTCCTCCATTGGCTCCTGCTTCCTCTCTTCCTAATACCCAGGCCTTCTGCCAAGTTGTAGTGAGTCAGCTGAGCTACCGTGCTGACCCAGTTCATTGTTTAAAAGGTAGCCTAACTGGGAATTTAGGGTGTTCCCTACCATAGAGTAAAGAACCATGGTTACATCTCAAATTTCTCCACCCTGCTCTCTGCTCTTGTACTCCTTGGTGGGTGGGTGAAGCCTGACAAGTCTTTCAAGAATAATCTCCCAGCCAGATGAGGTAGCACACACCTGTCTTCTCAAGACTTAGGAGGCTGAGCCAGGAAGATTGAGTGAGATCTAGGCCAGCCTGGGCTGAAGAGTGAGACCCTATCTCAAAAACGAAAACAAGCAAGGCTATGTGGCGGTGCACACCATAATCCCAGCACTTGGGAGGTAAGGGCAGGAGGAGTAGGAGTTCAAGACCAGCCTCAGCTAAGTGAAGAGTTTGAGACCAGCCTGAGCTCCATGAGATCCTGTCTTAACCTGCTCCCCTCAAAAGACTAATCTCTTAATGACAGAAAGGATTGTGGGTAACTGGCATTTACCAAGCATTTGATTCATTTCCTATGGGCCCCTTGCCAGGTCCTGAGATCTGAGGTCTGACATAGGCCCTATTTTAGGCTGCTTGCATTAGGGGGACATGAGGGGGAAATTATGGTTATCTTAATTTTGGGGAGAGAAGATGAACAGGCCTGTCTTCCCAGCTATTTGGGAGACTGAGGCAGGAAGACTCCAAGTTCAAGGGCTGCCTGGGCTACATAGTGAGTTCAAGGTTTGCCTAGGCTATAGAGTGAGTTCCTTTCCAGCCTGAGCAACTTAGTGAGACCCTGTCTCCATGTAAAAAGAGGAGCTGGGGTGATATCTTGTCAGTAAAGTGCTTGCTATGCAAGCATGAAGACCTGAATTTGAATCCCCAGTGCCATATAAAAGCCAAGCACAGAGGTGCAAGACTGTAACCCCAGCACTGAAGGTGGGAGTCAGAGACAGGCAAGCTCCTGAGGCTCACTGGCCAGCCAGCCTAGCTGAATGGAGGAACTCCAGGCAGTGAGAGACCCTGTCTCAAAAAATTACATGGAGGCTGACTGTGGTAGTACACTTTTAATCCCAGCACTCAGGAAGCCAGGCAGGAGAATCTTTTGTGAGATCAAGCCCAGACTGGTTTATATGGAGAGTTCCAAGCCAGCTAGGGCTACAGGGACACCCTGTGTCAAATACAAAAATAAATAATAAATAAATGAATAAATAAATAAATAAATAATAAAAGATGGAGGGCTGGCAAGATGATTCAGCAAGTAAAGGCACTTACTACCAAGTTTGTCGAGGACCTGAGTTTGATCTCTGTGAACTACATGATAGAAGGGAGCAAACTGTCTCCTGCACGTTTCCTTGGACCTCCACATGTGTGCCTTGGCATATACATTCACATTAAATCCAAATAACTAAGTACAATCTAAAAATTAAAACATAGGACTAGAGTGATGGTGGCTCAGGGGTTACTCTTCCAAAGGACCCAAGTTCAATTCCCAATACATGTCAGGTAACTTACAAACTGCCTGTAACTTCAGCTCCTAGACACACATGGATATAGTCACCTACAGACACGTAGACACACATACATAATTAAAACATAAAAATAATCTTTTAAAAATACTTTATTATTTTTATTTTATCTGTATGAGTGTTTTGCCTGCATACAAATGCATCACATGCATGCAATGCCCAGGAAGGCCAGAAGAGGGTGTCATGATATCCTGGAACTGGAGTTACAGACAGTTGTTAGCCTTCACGTGGGTGTTAGGATCCTCTGCATGAGCAGCCAGTCCTCTTAACTGTTGAGCTCTCGCTCCAGCCCAGTAAATCTTAAAATTTTGTTTTGTTTTGTTTTGCTTTGTTTTGTTTTGGAGAAGAGAGGTTCTGTTCTCAGGGAACATGGGGGGAGACCAGACCCCACCCTAAGTCTTAGATTGAGCTTTTCCTTAGCAGGTACTAGTTTGAGGCTCCACTTTGGGGCTCCCCAACCTGGGTTTAGGAAACCCTTGGGGCTGTGAGGATGCAGGTCCACCCTGGTCCGTTGGTCCTCCCTGCCTCAGACTCTCTCACCTAGTCCTTATCCCCTACCCCATCCCTCCCCTCAGCTGGCCCTGCTGCTCCTGAGTCTCACCCTGGCTACCATCAATGCACGCTGGCTGGAGGCCCGAACCACAGCTGCCATGTGGGCCCTGCAAGCTGCAGAGAAGGAGAGGGGCCTGGGAACAGAAGTGCCAGGCAGCAATCAGGGCCCTGACCCCTACCGCCATCTGCGGGAGAAGGACCCCAAGTACAGTGCTCTGCGTCAGAAGTTCTTCCACTACCATGGCCTGTCTTCCCTCTGTAATCTAGGCTGCCTGCTGAGCAATGGGCTCTGCCTTGCAGGCCTTGCTCTGGGGCTACGCAGCCTCTAGTACACATCTTGTATGTGTATCAATAAATGCTTTTTTGTTGAGGCCTGTGGGTTTTTTTTCCACCCCAGATGCCAGGTAATGGGTGTCTGTCGGTCTGTGTCTGTGTGTGTGCGTATTTGCAGGGTAGCACTCAGACCCTCTGTTTCCCCATTCCATGATGCTTTGGAGTGTGGGCGGTTGCAGCCCCAGCCTTTCTCCTATAATACTGCCCATTTATTGAGCACTTTCTGTATGCCTGGCAGGTGCTGGTCTGACCCCTTAGACAAAGTAGTCCCACCTACTGACATTGGACATGGCACTGTGACTTGCTTTGGCATATGTCCCTTCCAAGAAAGAGAGCCAGCTGCATTTCCCCCTTTTTCATAGCCAGCAAACCTAGGTGATGGGATGTCATGGTGACTTTGCGGGCTGCTTGTTACTGAGCATAACCCAGCTCTTCCTCACTAATGCACTTCAGCTCAGTTTGTCCATGTTGGAGCTTTGAAGGTAGCTCTTGTTTCACTAACAGCATCTGGATGAACAGAGAAATTTAGATTTCTGTATATCTGTGTGACTGTGTATGTTTCCTTTTTTGAAACTTGGTCTCCCTTGTAGCTCCAAGTGACCTAACTTTCTATGTAGGCCTTGAACTCACAGAGATCCTCCTGTTTCTGCCTCCTGAGTTCTGGGATTAAAGGTGTATACCACCTGCTACTCTCATTTTTTAAATTATATGTGTGAATGTTTTGCTTGCATGTATGTGCACCCATGTCATGCATTGTCTGTGGAGGCCAGAAGACAGCTTTGGATTTCCTGGAACTGAATTTATGGACATTGTTAGTCACCATGTGGGTGCTGGGAACCAAACCCAGGTCCTCTGGAAGAGTAGTCACTGCTCTTACCATCTGAGCCATCGCTCCAGGCTCCCCTCACCTACCTTTTTGAGACAGGGTCTCACATAGTTCAGGCTGGTCTCAACTTTGAACTCCTGAATCTCCGCCTGCCTCCACCTCCCAAGTGCTGGGATTACAGGTGTGAGCTACTGTGTGTGTGTGTGTGTGTGTGTGTGTGTGTGTGTGTGTTTTGTGTGTGTGTGTGTGTGTGCGTGATGCAAAAGTCGGAGGACAACTTATGGGAGTTGATTCTTCTACCGTTTGGGTTTCTTGGATCATACTCAGGTCATCATATTTGGTGGCAGGCAACAAGTGCCTTTACCAGCTGAGCCATCTCACAGGGCACCTCTATTTTTTTTTTTTTTTTTTTGAATGTCAAATCTTGCTGTATGGCCTTGGGCAAATACTTGCCCTTTTTTGAGCCTCCGCGTTATTTTTAAAAGGTTTATTCTCGGCCACATATCGAGTTTGAGGCAAGCCTGAGCTAAACGAGACCCTGTCTCAAAACAAAAACATCGGTACACAATTCTGTGAAGTTGGATACTCTTGCTAGGAACCACTTCATAGATGGGAAATTGAGGCCCAGAGGTTAAATATATCCAGAGTCACAAGACTGCAAAATGGAGGTGGGATTTGAACCCATTGAGCCCATTCTCTTAAGCAATTTTCTACCTTTATTTATTTTCTTAGTTAAGAAGAGGCTGCAGCAAGACTCCTAGTGCCTTTCCAGCCCCTCCCGCCCGCTATCCACAAGCTCCGCCCTGCCGGCCCCGATTTCTAAGGGCCTACTAGCCTACTGGTCTAGGCCTACAGCTAGGCGCACCTCCAGCCTCCCGCAGCGGCCTGCACGCCCAGGCCCCGCCCACCTCACGGTTCAGTCTTTAGGGGCGGTCTCTCCAGGCCCCGCTCACCTCCCCGGCTCAGTCTTTAGGGGCGGGCTCTCCACGCCCAGGCCCTGCCCACCTCCCCGGCTCAGTCTTTGGGGACAGTCGCTCCACGTCTGGGCCCCGCCCATCGCGGGGCTCCGGCCCCTCCTCCCACCGCTAGTCCTCTGCGGTTAGGACCCCACCACCACTAGGTTCTGGCCCGCCTCCCCGCGGTGCACGGCCGCTAGTACCCGCCTACCGCCTACCGCTCTTTTCCATCTCTAGCAGCGGCCCTCCACAAATCCGCCTCCACCGCCAGGCCCCGCCCAGCACCCGACTCTGGTCCCGCCTCCAGCCACCCTTCCCCCGCCTGCCCTCGCCCACCTTCAGGCCCCGCCCTCAGCTCGGTTCTGGCCTTTCCTCGGCTGCTGCCTTCCACAGATAGATAGGCCGGGTCCTCCACAGATAGGACCCGCCCACCGCCACGGCCTCGCCCCTCCGCCTGGGCGGAACCCTCGGGATCCGGGTGAGTGTGCTGGAGGCGTTAGCTTGGGGTCGCGGCCAGCTCCAGGCCTCAGCGACTTGGCAGGCGGATCCGAGAGAGCGGCTGGGAGCGAGCGCAGCTGCAGGTGGGTTCCTGGGGGTCTGCAACAGGCAGGGGTCCCGCACTGGGTGCTTCGGGGCTCCTCTCTAGTTGGCTGCACCCAGTTGAGCCCACGGGCTGTGGCGGGGGGAGGAGCAGGGAGCCCATTTCGGACCGGCGGCGGGACCATATGGAGATGGGGGAGGGCCTCTGCACCAGCTGGGGAACCCCAAATCCAGTGACAAGGCACAGGTCCAAGACTTGCTGGCTCCGGGGACCTCCTGAATAGCCAGGAATAAGTGAGGCAGGTGTCCAGGAGAGGTGCGGTGGGGCGGGGGACCCAGCCTGGCAGTCCTGCCCAGCAGACGGCTTTTCTGCTCCTCCTCAAACTCGTTCTCCTGGAGCACAGGGTGGGGCTGACTAGGTTTCTCTCTGGAGATGGACGAGAAAAAAAAAAAACACCGAAGGCTGTTGAGAAATACCTTTGCCTGGCCTTCCCCTTCTGTAAGCTTCCTGTGCTGTTCACTGAGCCGCTCTAGACAGCTGGGGAAACTGAGGCTTGGAGAGGGAGAGAGGGTAGAAGGGGAGCACTGGGTGGACGAAGCAATATGCTGGAGTGTGGGCAGATATAAACAGCAGCCATGAGGTCAAGTTCCATGGTGGTAGTGGTGGTGATGAGATGGTTGAGGGTCTGAGATAATTCTCTTGGATTTGATAACTTTCATTCCTGTCTGTGTGGACCAGAGCTGGGGTGAATCGGCTTTGGCCAAAAGGGAGCCAGGCCCAGCCCGTTTGATAAATAGAATATGGCAGGTACCCACTTGGGCATTTAAACTCAGAGATTTTTCTATACAAATTCACCTCACCCTGGGAAAGGGTTAAACTGGATTTGGGGAGGGCAGACTCTAGCTAAAGTCAACATCCCGGCCCTGATGGGGGGGCCTCTGTCCAGCTGGCAGTTACCCCCTCCCAGCTCACACCTAGCTATGCCAGCTGCTTACACTGGGCAAAGTCCACACCTGCAGCCTCTGCAACTTCCTCCGCGCTCCCAAATCCACCTCCTGCTCTGAATTTTCACCTGTTTCTGACTTCTGGGGCCTCAAGACAGACCCAGAATCTTCCAAGATAAAGGCTCAATTTTGCCTTTTTTTTTTTTTTAAGACACGGTCTCATGAAGCACAGGCTAGCCTCATACTCATGTAGCTGAGGATGATGTTGAACTCCTGATCCTCCTGCTTCCACCCTCCCCACTGCTGAGATGACAGATGTGTGCCAACACAGTTGAAGTACTGGGGATGAAACCTAGGGCATCATGCATGCTAGGTGAGCACTCCACCAACTGAGCCACATCTTCTGCCCTTAAATTTGCCTTTGTGTAAAGATTCTGTATCAGCCAAAGCCCTCCCAACTGGGAGATAGGTGGCTTCCCCCAAGGGTGGGCTTTGTCCTGTCTTAGGTATAACTGTCTCCACAGAGAATATTGTTTGGTGTAGATTGTTAATGAATAAGAAAAAGTCATTAAAATGGGTGTAGTGGTGCACATCTGTAATTATGGCACTTGGAAGAAAGAGGCAGGTAGATCAGGAGTTCAAGGTCATCCTTGCCTGCATAGAAAGTTTGAGACCAGCCTGGATTACATGAGACCTTATCTCAAAGAAAATAAAATAAATTTATTGTAGCTTACTTTGGTGATGCATGCCTGTAATCCCATCACTTGATGGCAGAGGTAAGAGAATTGAGAATTAGAGGCTAGACTGGGCTACCTAGTGATGAAGTTTGGGACAAAAAAAAGAAAAAAAAAAAAAAAAAAAAAAAAAAAAAAGGCCAAATAGGGTCACTGAGATGGTTCAGGAAGTAAAGTAAAGATGCTTGTTGCCAAGCCTGATGACCTGAGTTGAGCCCCAGGACCCACATGGTGGAAAGAGAGGGCCAATTCCTGCATGTTTTCCTCTGACCTTCACATGTAATTTTAAAATTTAAAGGCAAGGGAATGGAGAAGTGATTCAACAGTTAAGAACAGTTAAAAGCCTCTTACAGAGGACCCAGGTTCAGTTCCCAGTATCCATGTGGCAACTAATAACTGGCCATAACTCCAGTTCCAGAGAATTTGATGCCCTCTTCTGGCCTCTGTGGGCATTGTACACACATAGTGCACTTAACATACATGAAGTAAAACTCATACACACACTAATAAAATTTTTTTTAATTAAATCCAAAAAAGAGGCTGGAGAGATGGCTCAGAGCTTAAGAGTACTGGCTGCTCTTGCAGAGGACCCAGGTTTGATTCCCAGCACCCACATGGCAGCTTACAACTGTCAGTAACTCCAGTTCCAGGGAATTCAACTCTTTCTTCTGACCTCTGTAGGAATTGCACAACATGGGTGCACTTACACACATGCAGGCAATACACTCATACACATAAAAATAATAAATAAATTAAATCCAAAAAAAAATTAAGCTTCCAATCAAGTGCTTTTTCAAGTAAGGTCTATGGGCCGGGTGTGGTGGTGCATGCCTTTAATCCCAGCACTGGAGAGGCAGAGGCAGGCAGATGTCTGTGACTTCAGGGCCAGTGTGGTCTATAACAAATATTCCATTTCCAGAAGAGAACATTGAAGTTCAGTGAGGAAAAAGTGATGTAATTAGAGGCAGTGGTCTTCCTACTGGCAGAGCTGGGATTTTTAACCCAGGCCAAAGCCAGCTAGATGGCTCAGCAAGTAAAGGTGCTTGCAGCCAAGCCTGACAACCTGAGTTTGAGCCCAAGAGCCACATGGTAGGAGAACCAATTCCTGAACCCAGGCCAAATGGATCCATAGGTTCTGTCCATACCCCTTGCAGGACTCCACCCTTTCCCATCTGAGGATTTCAGGTCGTTCCAAGCAATTCCTGCCAAGATGGCGCCTGCCGGAGACTCCCCTGCCAGTCCCCGGGATGCAGCAGATCAGAACTTCGACTACATGTTTAAACTGCTCTTGATTGGGAATAGCAGTGTGGGCAAGACCTCGTTCCTGTTCCGATATGCTGATGACTCTTTCACCCCCGCCTTTGTGAGCACTGTGGGCATTGATTTCAAGGTCAAGACAGTCTACCGACATGACAAGAGGATCAAACTACAGATCTGGGTGGGTTGGGCAGCCATGTGGGAGTCTGGTGGGGGGGATCAGTCTCCTAGAGTCATGAGGGCTGTAAACAGAGTTGTCAGCAGAGGAAAGGAACTTGCCCTGCCTGCCCTAGGTGATCTGTGGGGTCTGGATAGGCAGACGGTGCATATTGGAAGTGACAGTGGCCAGTGGGAAAAGGTTGGGGAGCAGGGACTCCTGTGGACACTTCCAGGTTCAGAGCTGCACCCTGTCCCCCAACCTAGCTGTGGGTATTATGATAGTAGCAAAGGGATCAGGTGGCAGATGGAGACGTTGGCCTGTGGCCCAGATGACTCTTCTCTTTGACTTTTAAGTTGGTTCTTGGAAACAAAGTCAGGACTGGGAGCCCCTCCAGGCCAGGACTGGTGAGTTAACTTGGTTCCCAGGATGTGGTTTGAAGCCCCCTGAAACTAACCAGAAAGCTGGGACTGGTGGCATGGGCCTATAATGATCCCCATCAGACTGGACTGTGAGAGCAGGACCGTGCCTTCTGCATCAGAATGTGTCATGAAGATGGGTCATGCCTCCACACAACAGACTGTGCCAGGAGGATGGGTCATGACTCCCCTATCAGACTGAACCATAAAAGCTGGGTCATTGGGGCTTGAGAGTTGGCTCAATGGTTAAGAGCTGCTCTTGCAGAGAACCCAGTTTCAGTTCCTAGCACTCACATGGTGATTAACAACTATCCATAACTCTAGTTACAGGGAACCCAATGCCTTCTTCTGGCCTCTATGGGCACTGTGTGCATGTGGTATACTTATATACATGTAGACAAAATGTTCATACACTTAAAAGTAAATATATCTTTGAAGAACCAGGTCATGTCTCTGCCATCAGACTGGGCTGTGAGAGTAGACCTGTAACCCTCTCAGAATCCTATAGGGTTGGGTAGGGAGCAGGTAACTAGCTAACTGACTGCTGCTTGCCCAGGACACAGCAGGCCAGGAGCGCTACCGGACCATCACCACAGCCTACTACCGAGGAGCCATGGGCTTCTTGCTCATGTACGACATTGCCAACCAGGAGTCCTTCTGTGCTGTACAGGATTGGTGAGTGCTAGCCAACTATTGAGGTCCTGCCGGCTTTCATTTCCTGCCCCCCCAACACTCCCAACCTCTCACAATGTTCACAACTCCACAGGGCTACACAGATAAAGACCTACTCCTGGGACAATGCTCAGGTCATCCTTGTGGGGAACAAGTGTGACCTGGAAGATGAACGGGTTGTGTCTGCTGAGGATGGCCAGAGGCTCGCCAGTGACCTTGGTTAGTGCCCAACCAGACCCACAGGCCATGGGGCTCCCAGAACCAAACCCTTGTCTTCAACCTCAGTCAAGCAGGCAGTTCTGAGAATCTGGCAGAAAAAAAACACCCATGTGTTAGGGCTGGGGGTTGGCTCAGTGGGTAAGAGGGCTTGCTGCATAGGCATGAAGTTTGAATCCCCAGCACGCATGTAAAAACTGGGCATGTCCACACATGCTCTGGTAATCCTTCCTCTGTTGAAGGCCAGAGACAGGAGGACTGCTGGCTGCCAGCCTAGCTCCAGGTTCAATGAGAGACCCTGTCTCAAGGGGATAAGGTAGAGAGAGATACAGCAGGACACCTGGTGTCCTCTGCCTCCAAAGTGGGCACCTGCACTGGTACAAACATGCACATGCACTACACATGCACACACACACACCCCCCACACCACACGCACACATACATACGCAAAAAATAAAACCCTATAAAAATACCCATGTGTAGGCTGAAGAGATAGCTCAGTGGTTAATAGCACTTCCCACACTGGCAGAGGACCCCAGTTTGGTTCTCAGCTCCCATATGAAGGGATGGCTCTGGACACTTGCATTTCAGGTGCACACATATGCACACATGCACATATACACAATTAAAAAATAAATCTTGGGGGGCTGGAGAGATGGCTTAGTGGTTAAGAACACTGACTGTTCTTGCAGAAGACCTGGGTTCAAATCCCAGCACCCACATGGCAGCAAACAAATGCCCATAACTCCAGTTCTAGGGGATCTGACAGACTCTTCTGTCCTCCTCGGACATTGCATGACACGGGTGCACTTACCTACATGCAGATATAACACTCATATACATAAAATAAAAATAATAAAATATATTTTTTTTAAATCTTGGGAGCTGGAGAAATGGCTCAGTAGTTAAAAGCGCTGGCTGCTCTTGCAGACCCAAGTTCAGGTTCCAACACTCACATGGTGGCTAACAATTGTCTGTAACTCCCAATTCCAGGAGATCTGAGGCCCTTTTCTAGCCTCTATGGGCAGTGCACACATGGGTGCACTTAAATGCATGCAAAATACTCATGCACATAAAATAAATCAAAAAAATTTTTTAAAATCTTTTCTGGGCATGGTGGTACATGTCTTTAATCCCAGCACTCAGGAGGCAGAGGCAGATGGATCTCTCTGAGTTCAAGACCAGTTTGTTCTGTATAATCAATTACAGGCCAGCCAATGAGACCCTATTTCAAAAAAACACCAAATATAATAAATAAATCTTTTTTAAAAGTACCCATGGGTGCTGAAGAGTTGGCTCAGCAGTAAAGAGCTGCTCTTGCAGAGAACCTGAGTTTGATTCCCAGCATCCATATGGCAGCCAACAACCATCCATAACTCCAGTTCCAGGGGATCAATCTCCTTCTTCTGACCTCCATGGGTATTGCACATGTGGGTGGACTTACATACATGCAAGCAAACAGTCATATGCAAAAATAAAAATAAAACAGGTGGGGCTGGAGAGATGGCTCAGCAGTTAAGAGCACTGACTGCTCTTGCAGAGGACCTGAGTTTGATTCCCAGCACCCACATGGTGGCTACAAACCGTCCTTAACTCCAGTTCCAGGGGAATCCGAAGCCCTCTTCTGACCTCCGCAGCATTGCATGACACAGGTGCACTCACGTACATGCAGGCAATACACTCATAAACATAAAATAAAAATAATAAATAAAACATTTAATAAATAAATGAATGAATAAATAAATTGGGCTGGAGAGCTGGTTCAGCAGTTAAGAGCACTGGCTGGTTTTGCATAGGACTTGGAGTCAGTTCCTAGCATCCACCTGGCAGCTAGTAACCACCTGTAACTCCAGTTCCATGAGTGCCAACGCCCTCTTCTGGCTTCCACAGGCACTACAAACATGTGGTGCACTTATACACTAGCAAAACACCACACACTTAAAAATAAACTTAAAAAAAAATTTAAATGGCGACTGTGAAGCCACATGTAGTGGCACATGCTGTTAGTCCCAGCACTCTGTGAAATCAAGGCCAGCCTGGACTCCATAGCCAGTTCCAGGCTAGCTGGAGCTACAGGGAGACCCTTTCCCAAAAAGACAGAAAAAAAAAGAATGGTTGACTGAGGTCAACCTCCAGCCTCTACACACACATGCACACACAAAGGTATGTGCACACCCAGCCACACACACAGATAAAGCAAAAGTGGGCTTGAAATGCAGGCTTGAGGGGGCTGGAGAGATGGCACAGCAGTTAAGAGCACTGGCTGCTCTTGCAGAAGACCTGGGTTTGAATCCCAGCACCCACGTGGTGGCTAACAACTGTCCATAACTCCAGTTTCAGGGGATCCAAGGTCCTCTTCTGTCTTCTGTGGACACTGTACCACACAGTTGCACTTACATACATGCAGTCATAACACTCATACACATAAAATATACATAAAAACAAGAAAGCTGGGCGTGGTAGTGCACGCCTTTGATCCCAGCACTTGGGAGGGAGAGGCAGGTGGATATTGGAGATCAGGGCCAGCCTGGTCTACATAGTTCCAGGCCAGCTGAGCTACAGGGAGACCCTGTCTCAAAAAGACCCCCCCTCCAAAAAAATTCAGGCTTAAACAATGCCACACTCTAGGTCTAGGGCCTGGGACTCCCACAACTGTTCCACCCATGCCCACCTGTCCCTGCAGGTTTCGAGTTCTTTGAGGCCAGTGCCAAGGACAACATCAACGTGAAGCAGGTGTTTGAACGCCTGGTGGATATCATATGTGAGAAGATGAACGAGTCCTTGGAACCCAGTCCCAGCCCTAGCAGCAATGGGAAGAGCCCTGCCTTGGGTGACACCCCACTTCCCCAGAGTAGCAGCTGCAGCTGTTAAGAGCGGCCCTTGGTTCCCCACACACCCCTGTTCCCTGCTGCCACACCCCCAGGACTGCAACTGAGGTGCTAGCCTTAGGGGCTGTCTCTAAGCTCAGGGCACCCCCTTTCCCTCCTGTCTATTGCCCCCCTCCTCCTGCACAACTCCCTGTCTCCCTTTCTGTCAATGTTGATGTGCTCAGACAGCCCTGGTCCCAACCAACAAACCCAAGGGGCTCAGCTCAGCATTGGGTGCTAGGCTAGCTGCATTCCAGGGCATTTAAATGGGGTGGCTTTAGGCAGCATGTCCTGCTGTGAGTGATGGAAGGGAAGTCCACCCTACAGCTGCTTTGCAGGTATATAATCTACTCTGGGTATTGCCTCGTGTGTAGAAGCCAGGCAAAGATGTCACTTGGTATAGGCTGTCCCACTTAACCCCAGAATATATGGAGGCAGCCTCTCATCTCAGGTCCCCCAGCCTGGCCTTGAACCTGCCCATGAACTGCCTACTTAAACCAAGCACCCAAGCAGGGCTTGCATTCCAAACCTCTGCTTGCTTACCATCTACAGAAAGCCTATTTTCTCATTTTACAAGGGACAGAAAGTCAGCCACCTCTGGCATCAGGGACCCTCAAAGTGCCTTCCAAGCTCCCTCTGAACTCACATTCAGTGTGTGCGCTGACCCACTGCATCACTCATTGGGAATCAAATTCTGGAATACTCCAGGGTCCATCATATGGGGTCCGAGAACTGCTTCCCCCTTAGCTGTCCTGCTTTGTGTCAGGAGGTCCCCTCAGAGGTAGGGGACAAAGGCCTCTGGCTCAGGCCCCCATCTGTGTCTGCCTGGTTGTATTTTAATCAAGAGCATTCCAAATCATATCCTGCTTGGAGGAAATTGAGAAAGCAGCCTGTGGTGTGTGCTTGCTGGTCAATTTCTGAATGGGGATTTGGGTTTTCCCAACCCCAGGATCTTTGAAGACCCAGTGTCTGTGTCATTTGTGGGCCCATGGAATGTGAAATTTGTGTTCTCTTTGGAGTCCCTTCTATAAAGGATGCTGTGGGGTTGGGTCTCAAAGCATCAGGGAGAAGGCAGTAAGGGGTGGCCCACCTTGTGGGAGTGGCAGGCCCTCCTGGGGATGGGGAGTCGACTGGGACTGACATCCATGTCTCTACAAAGCTGGGGACCCAGCTCTGAGGACCCTCAAATATATGCAATTCCAGGAGCCATGCTTGTCCTAACCCCCACTTCTCCCCTCACTAGGTGGCCCTTTCTACTCAGTGACATCTAAACTGGTGACATGCTGCCTCCTGACCTTAAGTGCCATCTGATACCCCATGATTTGGGTGACCCTGCCCTAAGCTTATGATTTCCTTTGCCACCTTCCGCATTGTCAGGGGTCAAGTCTAGGCCCTTAAGCCAAAATGATTTCTATAGCCTTAGACAGCTCAGTGCCGACCCCTCCCCTCAACCAACAGTGTGCAGGAGCAACAAAGCCTAGTTCAAGATCAAAGTAATTTCTCTTTCATTCTTTCATTTTAAAGATAAGATCTCCCTGTAGCCCCAGCTGGCTTGGAACTCACTCTGTAGACCAGGCTGGCCTCAAACACAGAGATCCGCCTGCCTCCGCCTCTCAAGTGCTGGGATTAAAGGCGTGTGCCACCACGCCCAGAAAATGGATAAATTATAGTAACACAAAGTGAGGATGTCTAAATACCTGGAGGACGGAATCTTTGTTTTTTGTTTTTTTTCTGTTTTAAGTTAAATAGTCAAAGCTGCTAAATGACTTTTTTTTTTTTTTTTCCTTTTTGAAGCAGGGTCTCTCTGTAGCCCCAGCTGTCCTGGAACTCACTATGTAGACCAGGCTGGCCTTGAACTCACAGAGATCCGCCTGCCTCTGCCTCCCAAGTGCTGCGACTACAAGCATGTGCCATCATGCCTGGCTAAAAATGATATCTTAAGATTCTTTGGAGGGGGCAGTGGCTCAGTGGTTAAGAGCACTGGCTTCTCTTGCAGAAAACCCAGGTTCAGTTCCCAGCACCCACATGGTAACTAACATCTGTAATTCTAGGTCAAGAAGGTCCAACACACTCTTCTGGCCTCCTCAGGCCTCACAGGTACATGGTGCACTTACATGCAGACAAAACACACATAAAAAGTAATAAAAAAAAATTAAAAACCTTCAGCAGGGGCTGAGGATGTGGCTCAGTTGGTAGAGCACTTGCCTATGTTGCAAGTGGGTTACCATCAGTGACTAAACCATACGTGGTCCACACCTGCGAGCCCAGCAATCGGGAGCCAGAGGCAGAAGGATCAGAAGTTCAAGATCATCTTTGGCTACATAGGACGTTTGAGCCTGGGTTACATGAAACTTTGTCTCAGGAAAAAAAAAGAGAGGGCTTGCCCTGTTCAAAATTCTGTTGGCCAGGTCACTTCTTAAACTATTGCCCAGAGCTGGAGTGCTGGCTCAGCAGGTAAGAGCACTGGCTGCTCTTGCAGGGGACCCAGGTTTGGTTCCCAACACCCACAAAGCAGCTAGCAACTCTAACTCCAGTTCCAGGGGATCCAATGCCCTCTTCTGGCACACGGATGCACTTAATACATGCAGCAAAACATTCATACACATAAAATAAACATTTTAATCTCCTGTTCAAAACAAAGGTAGCCTAACTTGTGTTTTCCTACGGGCCAACCTTGTCACTGCTGTGTGATAAAATCACCTTTGACTGGGTTTTGGACTTAGGCCTTCTGTTGACATAAAATTCTGCCACAATGTCACTTCAAGCAGCAACACAGAAAATCAGTTTATCCATTTTCTCAAAATTGGGAGTTGGGCTGGCTGAGTGGGTGAAGGAGCTTGCCACAAAACCTGATAAACCTGAGTTTGATCCTCAGGCACCGCGTGGTAGAAGGACAGAACCAACTCTCAAAGTTGGCCTCCAACCTCCACATGTGTGCCATGGCACAAACATGTTATAATAAATGTAAAAAGAAATTTTAATGCCTTTAAAAATATTTTTATTTTTTACAATTTGTGTTTTTTCTTTTTCTTTTTCTTTTTCTTTTTTTTTTTTTTTGAGACAGGGTCTCCCTGTAGCTCCAGCTAGCCTGGAACTCACTATATAGACCAGGCTAGGCTTGAACTCACAGAGATCTGCCTGTCTCTGCCTCCTGAGTGCTGGGATTAAAGGTGTACACCACCACACCCTGAATTTTTTTGTGTGTATGAGTGTATTGCCTTCATGTATGTAAGTACACCCATGTTGTTCAGTGCCCTTAGAGATCAGAAGAGTAAGTTGGATTACCCTGGAACTGGAGTTACAGATGGTTGTTAACTGCCATGTGGATGCTGGGGACTGGGTCCACTGCAAGAGCAGCCAGTGCTCTTAACCGCTGAGCCAGCTCTCCAGCCCCTAAAAAAGTTTTTTAACTGAAGATAATGTACATTTTTTTTCAGCCAATTAAGTAAGGCAAGTTTGAATTTTATGATTCTTGGAGGAAGGGGTTTCAGGGAAGGGTTACTAGTCACTGTCACTAGTGAACGGAAGCTGCCATTTTTGTAGATAGCTGAGGGCAATGGAGGCTTGTTAAGTTTATGGATAGAAGGCGGACCAAAGAGCATGGGAAAATCAAGAGAATGAAGCCAATCACCATCACCTCTTGTCACAGTAGCATCTGTCATTAGTGGTTCATTTCTCCACAGGCATTTTGGGAGAGAAATGGCCATTACTGACAGTTTTACAATCTGGAATTTTAGGTTTTGTTTTGCTTCGTTTATGTTTCTTTCTGGCTCATGTGTTTGTGTTTGTTTCTAGAGAAAGGATCTCACCCTGCAGCCCACGCTGGCCTGAATTTCATTAGTTAGTCCAAGCTGTCCTGGAACTCATGGCATCCTCCTGCCTCAGCCTCATGAGAGCTGAGATTATAGGTGCGAGCCACCACATATGACTGGGATCTTGTTCTTTGTATCTTGTTTCCTCCTCCATGTTAAAAAACAAGTAATTAAGTTTGATTTCAGGAATGTGTGTGTGTGTGTGTGTGTGTGTGTGTGTGTGTGTGTGTGTTTGTGTGGAGACAGGGTCTGATGTAGCCCAGGCTGGTTTTGAACTCAATGTGTAGCTAAGGATGACTTTGAACTCTTTTTGTAATTGAGATAAGGTCTGAAACTCACTATGTAGACCAGGCTGGCCTGGAACTCCCAGAGATTCACCTGCCTCTGCCTCTCGAGTGCTGGGATTAAAGTCATGTGCCTACCTTGAACTCTTGGTCCTCTTGCTTCCATTTCCCAAGCTCTGGGAGTACAGGTGTTCTATGCAGTGCTAGGGATGAAGCCCAGAGCTTCCTATATGCTAGGCAAGTGCTCTACCCACTAAGCTACAGCCCCCTGCTCTCTGTTTCTAAGTGCTAAGTCTGCTACTGGTCTACCTTCTTCAATTCTGAAACTTTCCTGAATGAACTCTTCCATCTCCAGCCCATCTTGTGAATCCTCAATGCACCTCCTCTGTGTAAGCAATTCCTTGGTATCCAATTCAGAAAATTTTGCACTTTTTTTAACATGATAAATAAAGTGGTTGCATTACTTTTCTGTTGCTGTGACAGAAACACCATGACCTAGGGAACTTACAAAAGGAAGAGTTTATTTAGCTTACCATTCCAAAGGGACAAGACTCCACATGGTACCGAAGCATGGCAGCAGAGGTAGCTGGAGCAGGAGCAGAAGTGAAGCTCTCACATCTTCAAGCAGGCACAGGAAGCAGAGTGTGACTGGAGATCTGGCAAGGCTTAAGTAAGCCCCCGGTGACCTGTTTCCTCCTTCATGGCCACATCTTCTAAGACATCCCAAAACAGCAGCACCAAATGGGGACAGAAATGCTCAAATACTTGGGGCCTATGGAGGACATTCTCATTCAAACTACTACAGCTGTTATACATAGATTTTTCAGGGCAGGGTTAGTTTTTTTGAGACAGGGTTTCCCTGTAGTCCCAGCTGGCCTGGAACTTGCTGGCTTCCATCTTATGGAGATCTGCTTGCCTCTGCCTTCCAACTGCTGGGACTAAAGGCATGTGCCACCACTCTCAGCATTACTGTTTTGTTTAAATTCACCACAAAGCCTGTGGTTATTTGTGATGGAAACCACCCTCATCAGGCCTGGAGCTACCTCTAGCCAGGCCCTCTGGCTACTACCTTGGGTCTAGAAATTCCCACTTTGTTGAGTCAGCAAGATGGCTCAGCAAATAAGGGAGCTTACCACCAAGCCTGACAAGCTGTTTTATCTGAGACCCACACATTGAAATGGAGAACTGACCCCTGCAACTTGTTTTCTGACTTGCCCATATGTATGTGTTCACTCCCACTATAAAATAAATGCAAACAAAAAAATTTTAAGTTCCACTTTAAAGTGTAAGACTCTGAAGGCATGGCTCTCTCACATCCTAGTATAAAATCTATCTTCCCAGAGGCCAGGAAGATGGCTCAGTGATTAAAGGCACTTGCTGCCAAGCCTGATGACCTGAGTTTGATCCCAGGAACCCACATAGTGGAAGGAGAGAACCACTTCCACAAGTTGTCTGCTGAACTCCACACGTGTGTGCCATGGCTCCCTCCCCTCCAACCACCAATAAATAAATGTAATTTTTAAATTTTTATGAATATTTATGAGGTAGTTGGTATACTTGTGGGG
This sequence comes from Nannospalax galili, assembly GCF_000622305.1. Classification (NCBI taxonomy): domain Eukaryota; kingdom Metazoa; phylum Chordata; class Mammalia; order Rodentia; family Spalacidae; genus Nannospalax; species Nannospalax galili. The sequence goes on along the minus strand of NW_008338997.1, from coordinate 416,268 downwards.
TAAGGTGACCCCTTTCCCTCCCAAATCATGTTGGAACAGATCTCCCTTTGAGCATATTTCCTCCCATGATCCCCACAAAAGAGGAAGAGATGTCAAAACCAGTTCAGGCCTTCTAGCAGGCCTTTAATCCCAGGACAGGGAGGCAGAGGCAGGCAGATCTCTAGGAGTTCCAGCTCATCCAGGAACAAAGAACAAACAACCCAACAATCCCAAACACCAAACTACACAATTCAAGTGATATTATAATGATGTCAGGCCTTTTGAGCATGCAAACCTATGTCAGTGCACATGTGTGGGAGGCTTCTCTGGTGACCTACCTACAGCTTAAAGGATGTTTAACTACAGAAGGGTATTCTGAAGCACCAGGAGATACAGCCAGCAAGATGGGGCTATCTCTTATTTAAGTCCATGCCTACCCTGTAACAGCCCAATCTTCTCTTTGTAAATACCCAGTCTCAGGCATTTGATTATAACAAGATCTAGACTCACACACCATCACATTTAGTTATTTCAAACAAATCATTGTCTGCCAGCGCTCAAAGACTACAGAGAAGGACATGAGGGCTGACAGGGGTTCTTTGATATTTTATTATCAATTTGCCCTCCAAGAGCAGTGAGTGCCCCTGAGAAATAAAAGAGGGCCTGATCTCAGTAGCCGGGGGACTCCATAGCCTGTCCTCTTCCAGCCCGTGTCAGCCCAACTTGATGAACAGCAACAAGGTGGTAAGAATTCCTGGCAACTGCAAGAAGAGATAGACATCAAACCATGGAATCATCAGTAGGGACCCTCCAAAGTCAAACTGGAGATGGCCAGTGAGATGGCTCAGCACGTAAAAACCTAATGATCTGAGTTCAGTTGGAAGGAAAGAACCAACTCCCGAAAGTTGTCCTCTGGCCACCACACATGGTGCCATGGTACACATGTTCCCACACACACAAATAAACAATATTGTTAAAGTTATTTGTTTTTAAAAATCAAGGTGGGCTTAGTGTGGTGGCACATGCCTTTTAATCTCAGCACTTGGGAGGCCAAGGCAGTCAGATCTCTGTGAGTTCCAGGCCACCCTGGTCTATGTAGCAAGTTTCAGGCAAGCTGGGGCCACAGGGAGACCCTGTCTCAAAAAATAAAATAAAACAACAACAATAACAAACACCCCCCCAATCTACCCATCCATCCATCCATTCATCTTATCTATCATCTATCTATCTATCTATCTATCTATCTATCTATCTATCTATCTATCTATCTATCAATCATTGTAGTCCTGGAATGCCTGTAACTCACTATGTAGCCCAGGCCAGCTTTGAACTCACAGAGATCTGCCTGCCTCTGTGTCCCCAGAGCTGAGACTAAAGGGATACAGCACCAGCATGCCCAACCTCCATTTTTATTTTTGAAATATAACATTATTTAAAGTGTTTGTCTCTGTGTGAGTATGAAGGTCAGAGGACAACTTGAAGGAATTGGATCTCTCCTTCTACCATGTGGGTCCTGAGGCTCAATCTCAGGTCATCAGTGTGGCAGCAAGTGCCTTTACCTGCTTGAACCGTTTCCCAGCCTTTCCATTCATTACTGAAGACTTTATCTTTGTTCAATTTTCTACCTTCCATTCAATTGCATCAGTTTTGCTTTATTTATTTTGGACTTCCACTTTTTGGTGTATACATGTTTATACTTATGTTATTGTGCATTTAAAATTTATGTAGATATGGTTATAATAATTATGATTTCCTGATGGGTTGACTCTTTTATAATTATACAAAATGTCTTTCCCCGGGGCTCAGCAGTTAAGAGCACTGACTGCTCTTGCAGAGGACCCGGGTTTGATTCCCAGCACCCACATGGCAGCTACGAACCATCCTTAACTCCAGTTCCAGGGGAATCCGAAGCCCTCTTTTCATCTCTTCGGCATTGCACAACACGGGTGCACTCACATATATGCAGGCAATACACTCGTACACACACAAAAAAAGTCCCCATAGTAACAATTTCATATTTACTAATTTATGTATGTAAATATTGGTTAAACCACCATAACTTTCTTTTGATTGCCATTGACATTACATATAATCATATATACATGTATACGCACATTCACAGACACATGCATACACAGGCATGCATATTCACTTTTTCTTCCCATGGTTGTAGAATGCAGCCTGGGCCCTCTCCTGAATTAGCCGGGACCTACCCCAGCCGTGCTGTGGGGGACCCTTCCCAGCCTTTCCCACCTTCTCCATTCTTTTACTTTCAATGTATTTGTGTCTTTGACCCTCAATATGGTTTTAGACTGGATATTATTTAAATTTTTTTGAGACAGTGTTTCATGTAGCCCAAGTTGGACTCAACTAGGCTCAACTGTAACTGAGGATGATCTTGAACTCTTGATCCTCCCACCTTTACCTCTCAAGGTCTATCAGGACTACAGATGTGCACCACTGTGCCTGATTCTTGATCATATTCTAAAACCTGTCCTTCCAATCTTTGCTTCATGATGATGAGGAGGAGGAGGAGGAGGAAGATTATTATTATTATTATTTTATTACTTTTTTTGAGACAGGGTCTCCTTGTAGCCCCAGCTGGTCTGGAACTCATGATGTAGACCAGGCTGGCTTTGAGCTCACAGAGATCCGCTTGCCTCTACCTACCAGGTGCTGGGATTAAAGGCCTGCATCACCACATGACCATTACATTTTATTTTGTGTGTGCATGCATGAGGGCATGCGTGTGTGTGTGTGTGTGTGTGATGGCACACGTGGAGACTGGAGGACAATTTGAGGGTATTGGCTCTCCTATTTGGGATCGAACTCAGGTTCTTCTTGAATGGCCAGCATTTACTGATTCTGTCCTCTCCCTAGCCCTTAAACTTTTGATCCTCCTGCCTCCACCTTCCACATGCTGGGATTATAGCCATTGCCACCACAGCTGGCTCAGATGAGAATGTTTCATTTTCAAAAGGGAAGCCTGTTTTTATGTTTAAAATTTGGGAAATAGGACTAGAGAGCACTGCCTGCTCTTGTAAGGGACTGGGATTTGGTTCCCAGCATTCGCATGGCAGCTAACAACTGTCTGTAACTCCAGCTCCAGGGTATCTCATGCCCTCATCTGGCTTCTCAGGCACTACATGTACATGCACCCATGGAGCTGGACATGGTGCTTCATGTCTTTAATTCTAACACTCAGGAGGTAGAGGTAGGCACCTCACTGTGAGTTGGAGGCTATATTGTCTAGGTAGAGTTTCAGGCCCACCAGAGCTATATACTGAGACTCTGTCCCAAGAATCTTGGACACTGTTTTCCTCATATCTATTGCTTTATCCACTGTGCCTGTGACATTTCATATTTCCTTGTCCTTTACAAGTCTTGACTGTGTAAAAACCAGGACCAGATTGAAAAGGACTTAGCAATGCCTGCCTTGGTTTGTTTGTTTATCCGTGTGTGTGGTGTTCACACACCTGTTCACACTTGCGTATAGAGGCCAGAGCAGGATGGGGGGGGTGGCATTGCCCTGTTATTTTCTGCCACATTCCCTTGAGAGAAGAGTCTTTCACCGAGCCTGAAGCTAAGTTGGCAGCCATTTGTGTTCCTCCTGGATCAACATCCTCAGTGCTAGAACTGAAGGTGGGCCCTGGTGTTCTGTGAGGTGGCACTGCAGGACCTAACTAGGTAAGTGCTTTCCTCAAGGGAGCAAGTTTCACTCTGCTGAGACTGGATGACTCATTGCATGAGGAGGGTGTCAGAAAATGAGGCTACCCTCCATGTCCTGTATCTCCCGCAACACCTCCCTGCCCTCCTGCTTTCCACCTCAGCCGTAAGGAGCAAAACACCCTCAATAGAAGCCACAGCAGATCCCAGAGACTCTCCACTTCCCAGCTCCCTGACCCATAAGCCAAATAAATCCCTTAGCCCACCAGTCATATTAGCACTTGGCAGGCAGAGGCAGGTGGATCTCTGTAGGACTGAGGCTAGCCTGGTTTACATAGTGAGTTTCAGGCCAGCTGGGGTTATATACAGGGAGACCCTGTCTCAAAAAAACAAAGGAAAAAAAAAAAAAAACCAAAAACCAAAAAACTGAAACTCAAGGCTAGAGAGATAGCTCAGAAGGTTAAGAGCACTGGCTGCTCTTTCAGAGGACCTGGTTTCAGTTCCCAGCACCCACATGGAGCTAACAACTGTCCTTAACTCCAGTTTCAGGGGATCTAATGCCCTCTTCTGGCCTCCAAGGCATTGCATGCTCATGATGCACTTATGTACATTCAGGGAAAACACTCATACATGTAAAATAAAAAGAAACCTCCAAACAACAAAAATGTATCGGATGGCTTTCGGGTGGCTGGTCCCCGTAATTCCTGCTATGCCAGGAGGATTGTCGTGAGTTCAAGGCCATCCTGGGCTACAGAGTAAGATTGTTTCAAAAAGCAAAAAATAGCCAGGCATGGGGCTGGAGAGATGGCTCAGAGGTTAAGAGCATTGACTGCTCTTGCAGAGGACCTGGGTTCAATTCCCAGCACCCACAGGGTGGCTACAAACCATCCTTAATTCCAGTTCCAGGGGAATCTGAAGCCCTCTTCTGACCTCCACAGCACTGCACAACATGGGTGCACTCAAATACATGCAGGCAATACATTTATACACATAAAATAAAATAAATAATTTAAAAAATTTTGAAGCCAGGCATAGTGGCACTTACATTTAATCCCAGCACTCTAGAGGCAAAGGCAGGTGGATCTTTGTTAGTTCAAAGCCAGCCTGGCGTATATAGTGAGTTCTAGACCAGCCAGGGCTACACAGTGAGACACTGTCTCAAGAAAAAAAAAAAAAAAAAAAAAAGAAAGTAAAAAGAACCCTCTCCCTACTCAAGAAAGGAAAAAGCAAAAAAGAGGGAGCTGACACTGAGTTGCTTGAGCACTTGCCCAGCATACAGCCCTGGGTTCCATCCCCAATTCTGTGTGTATCAGTGGGTCTGTGTGTGATATGTGCATGAGCGTGCAGGTACCAGTTAAGAGCAGATCCCATGGTGCTGGCATTACAGGCAGTTCTGACCTGCCTGACATGGGTGCTGGGAACTGAACCTAGGTCCTTTGCAAGAATAGCAAGTGCTCTTAACCACTGAGTCATCTTGTCAGTCCCTTGATAGGTCTTTTACTCACCTCCTCAGGTGCCAATTGACGCCACCTTAGAGAAGCCCTTTCTGACCTTTGCCTCACCTATCAGCTTTACTTCCCAGAAAATGCTTTGGTTTTTTAAAATTTTTTAAACTTTATTTTGTTTTGTTTTGATATAGGGTATCATGAAGCCCAGGCTGGCCTCCAACTTATTATGCATCTGAAGATGACCTTGAATTCCTGATCCTCCTGCCTCCACTTCTGGAGTGCTGGGATGACAGGTGTGTGCTACCATGCCTGGTTCATTCAGTGCTGCAGAATCAAACCCAGGTTTGTGAATGTTAGGCAAGCACTCTACCTAGTGAGCTACATCCCCAGCCTACCAAGGCAAGTGTCTTTAACTGAGATGATAATCTGCCTTCATTTGAATGACAGGTCCGGCATAGCAGAGACTGAGATCTTTCTCTCACTGGTACCCAAACACTGTTCAGCATGTAGAAGAAGCCTCGTCTCACCAGTTGAGGCTGGTGAGATGGCTCAGTGGGTAGAGGAGCTTGCTGCCTAGATTGATGACCTGAGTTGAATCCCAGGACACTCATTTTGTAAAGAAAGAATCAAGTCCCGCATGTTGTCCTCTGACCTCCACACATGTGCTGTGGCATACTGGAACATGTACGCACACACGCACACATGCACGCACACTCAATCATCCATCCATTCATCCATCCATGAGATTCTAAAAAAGAGTTCCATGGGTCCCAGAAAGACTGGGTCTTACCTGCATCGCTGCTGCCCCCAGGGAGACTCTACTCAGTGTGAAGGTCTGGGCCTTGGTTATTTGCAGGAGTTTGTCAAAGCAGCCCTGAGACAGAGCAGCCCCAGCTCATTAGGAATTGGGGGATCAGAGACTCGCTGAAGTCCACCCCTCTGGCCAATCCTATCCCGACAGAGGAGGAAAGCCCTGGGGATTCTGGCTGTTTCCCATCTGACCACCTCTCCAAACTGGCTTTTCCCCTGGCCTGCTTCTCCAGGGTCAGAAAGCACTCACTGTTCACTCCCTTCTCCCCACTGAGTTCAGGAGTGATGGATATGGGTGACCAGGCAGAGCTGTGTGACGTTGAGGAAGACATTATACCTCTCTCCCCACTGAGTTCAGGAGTGATGGATATGGGTGACCAGGCAGAGCTGTGTGACGTTGGGGAAGACATTATACCTCTCTGCACCTTTGCTACCTACCTACAGTTGGAACCAGGAACATCTTCCCTACAAGATTTTTGTGAGAGAACTGGTGAGCTGGTTCAGCAGTTAAGAGCACTGCTCTTGCAAAGGACCTGGGTTCTGTTCCCAGCACCCACATGGCAGGTAACAGCCATCTGCAACTCCAGTTCCAGGGGACCTGACACCCTTATCTGACCTTCACATGCACTTTCGTGTATGCAAGCAAAACACTCATACATATAAAATTAATTAATTAATTAATTAAATTTAAAAAATTTTGGGAGGATGTCAAGAACATCCATGAAGGGACTCAACTGTTATTTCTGTCCCTCCCATCTTCTCCTGTCTTCTCTTTCTCTTGCTTTCTTTCATTTTTGTGGGGGGTGGGGTGGGGACAAGGTCTCCCTGTAGCCCCAGCTAGCCTAGAACTTGCTATGTAGACCTGGCTGACCCCGATCTCACAGAAATCCACCTGCCTCTGCCTCCTCAGTGCTGGCCACCATGCAAGGCTCTTTTCTGTTTTTGAATTTTTTTTTACATGGCTTCAATATATTTTTAATATACTCACCCTTCACCCCCCCCAACTTCTCCAACTCCTTATCTAATGTTCTTTTTTTTTTTTCTTTTAATCTCTAGACGTTCACCTAGGATATTTACATTTTCCGGGGGGCACAGGTGAAGGTGCACTGGGACTGTAGAAGACAAATAGAAAAATGATGGACAAGCTCTTGGTGTCTGGGAGTGGGAAAGGCCCAACGTCATGGCCTGGGTGCCCAGGACCAGCTGTGGAGTCAAGACCTTAGCTGGCCATCCAGGGAGGTGGGAGTCCATTGAGAATCAGTCCTCCCAATATGAGAATATACAAATGACAGAAACCTTCCTGTCCCCAGCATAAGTCTAACACAGAGGCAAAGCCACTGCCATGCACAACCTGGGACCTTGGGGGAGGGGGCTTTGGGGAACGCAGCCCCTCAGAGAGGACCGAAACTGAGGCCCAACATTGGGAAGTCCTCCATCCTCCAATCTGCTCCACCACCAGTCTACCACCAGAAGAAGGTGGAACCATGGCTCATGATTAGGGAGCACAGCTCCAGCTCACAAGAGGGGACCACAGCTCCAGGTTCCTGGGAGGGGTCTGCAGCTCCACTTACTATTATTTTTAACTAATTAATTTTTTCAAAAATTTTATTTTATTTATATTTTTATGTGTATGAGTGTTCATTCTGCCTGCATGTAAGTGCATCTGTGTTGTGCAATACTTGCAGAGGCCAGAAGAGGGCATCGGATCTCCTGGAACTGGAGTTACAGATTGTTGTTAGCTACCATGTAGGTGCTGGGGACAGAACTTGGGTCCTCAGCAAGAGAAACCAGTGCTCTTAACTGCTGAAACGGAGTGCTCTTAACTGCTGGAGCCAGCTCTCCAGCCCCTATTATTGTTGTTGTTGGTGGTGTTGTTGTTATAATAATACTTATTATTTGTGTGTGTGCATGTGCGTATGTGTTTGTGTAAGTATAAACATACATATGCATATGCTGCCATTGCAGGCCAGAAGATGGTGTTGGAGTCCTTGGCGCCAGAGTTACAGGCAGTTGTGAGCTGCCGGGATCTAAATTTAGATTATGTTGACTGAGCAGCAAGTTCTCTTAACACATGAGTCATCTCTCCAGCTCCTGGGTTTTTTTATTTGTTTTGTTTTTATTGTTTTTATTATTTTTTTCAGACAGGGTCTCACTATGTAGCAGTGTAGCAATGTAGCCACTGGCTAACCTGGAGCTCACTATGTAGCTCAGGTTAGCTTCAAACTCTCTATGTAGCAGATGATAACCTTAAGCTCTTTGATCTTCCTACCTCCACCTCCCAAGAGATAAGGTTATAAAAGAGTGTCATAAAATTGTTTTATGTAGTTCTGAGGACCAAACACAGGACCCTCTGAATTCTAGGCAAGCACTCTACCAACTGAGCTACATCCCCACTAGTATGTACTTGCTTATTTAAAAATAGGGCCTTGCCAGGCATGGTGGCACACACCTGTAATCCTAGCACTCAGGAGGCATAGGCAGCCAGATCTCTGTGACTTCGAGGCCACCCTGGTCTACAAAGTGAGTTCCAGGCCAGCTGGGGCTATAGCTACAGCTGTCCCAAAAAGACAGTAAATAAATAAATAAATTAATTAATTAATTAATAATTCATTAATTATTAATTAATTAAAATAGGGCCACATGGGGCTGGAGAAATGGATCAGTGGTTAAGAATACTAGTTGTTCTTGCAGAAGACCCGGGTTCAAATCCCAGCACCCGCATGGCAGCTAACAACTCTTGTAACTCCAGTCCCAGGGGATCCAACAACCTCTTCTGACCTCTGTGGGCATTGTGCAACATGGATGCACTTACCTACATGCAGACAATACACACATACACATAAAAAATAAATAAGCCGGGCATGGTGGCACACGCCTGTAGTCCCAGCACTGGGGAGGCAGAGGCAGGTGGATCTCTGTGAGTTCAAGGCCAGCCTGGTCTACATAGTAAGTTCCAGGATAGCTTGGGCTACAGGGAGACCCTGCTTCAAAAAGATAAATAAATAAATAAATAAATAAATAAATAAATAAATAAATTTTTTAAAGTTTAAAAAAATAGGGTCTCATGCAAAGTGTAGTGGCAGACACCTTTAATTAGCCTTGGGAGGTAGAGTCAGGTAGAGCTCTAAGCCATGGTCTACACTGCAGAGTTCTAGGCCAGGTAGGGCTACACAGTGGAGACTCTGTCTCAAAAAGCAAAAACAAAAACAAACAGGTCTACAGACCTAGCCTAGTGATTAAGAGCAATGGCTGCTCTTGCAGAGGACCCAGGTTTAATTTCCAGCACCCACATGGCAGCTAATCACCATCTATAACTCCAGTTCCAGGGGATCCAATGTGCTCTTCTTGCCTCTGTGAGAACTACACACACATGTTGCACTTACAAACATTCAGGAAAAATGCTCATACAAATAAAAATAAATGTAGCTGGGCATGGTGGCACATGCCTTTAGTCCTAGCACTTGGGAGGTAGAGGCAGGTGGATCTCTGTGAGATCAAGGCCAGAGTGGTCTACGTAGCGAGTTCCAGGCCAACTGGGATACCATAAAAAGACCAAACTTATGAATCATAGGCATACAGGAAGGGGAAGAATCCCAAGATAATGGCATTGACCAGATCCTCAACAGAATCATAGAAGAAAATTTCCCAAAATTAAAGAAAGACATGCCCATACAAATACAAGAAGTATATAGAACACCAAACAGACAGGACCAGAAAAGAAACTCTCCACGGCACATCATAGTAAAAACACTACATGTACAAAACA
>NW_008338997.1:400715-402455 GCF_000622305.1 Nannospalax galili | reverse complement strand
GAAGTAACCCAGACTCGGAAAAAAAAAATGACATATGTTCTCCCTCATATGTGGATCCTAGAACCAAACACTGATAAGTGAGTATGTATCCAGACATAACTACAGAAACCAGGATAATGGAAAGGAACCTGGGAGGTAAAGGAAAAGAAAGAACCTGAAAGAGAAGAACAGTAGGAAATAGGCCTTACAGGAAACAGGAGATATGGACAAAAATTGGCTTAGTTTAAGGGAGGGGGGAGGGAAGGGTACACCAGGAACCTAGGGTATAAGGGGAAAGAAGGAGCTCAAGAGAGGTAGGACCGTAGGAGAGGGGTATTATTAAGGGAGAAAAGGGGGGAATGGGGGCACCTTAAGTCGGAAATCTATGGTGGAAGGGTGAGACAAGGTGAGAGATAAATAATGCCTAGCTAGTTTTGAAAACTAAAGGGAACCATATTACTCCAACAACCTCCTGACAAATTATACATAGCAAATCAAGACATATATGTCTAGGTAAGGTTTATCTGAGAACAATTGGTCTTTGCCCAAGATTTATCTACATGGCACACAGTAATTAAAAGTACCAGACTGGTGGAACTAACCTTCTTAGACGTTTAACAGGCATACTTTGAGGCCTATACAAATTTGGTCAGAGGGGCATAAAGGACCGTTTTTGCTCCTTGCCCTCCTAGGTTGACTAGTTCCAGGAAACTATGAGCATCTCTCACAATGTCCTATAATTGTGGCGGGTCACCTGTCCTCTTTATCAAGGAGGCCGAGGAGACCCCACAAGATGGACTTGAACCAGTGTCCAGTTTATAAAGAGGAGAGTCAACACAGAGGAAAGATTTCCTCCATGATTCCAAATGAAGCCAGCCATGGTCGAGCAGGACCTTTGACTTATCTTAGGTGGAACTGGTAAATGAAAAGAGCCAGGAGCTCCTCCCAAGCCCATGTGACCCCTGAGGAACAGATCCTCAAACAGCCTTAACAGTAAAAATAAATTGGTTTATCTGGGCCAACTGTATGGCCTTAAACACCCAAAAGGAAAGCATAACCAAAGATTAAAGGGGCCAATGTAATTTTTAAGAGTCCATATGTATAGCTAAAGGCTACGTAACAAGCAACAATGCCAGATAGGAGATACCTTCTTTTTAATTGTTGGCCAGGGTAGCCCAAGGGACTCCCAGATAGTAACCCAGCATAGAACTGGGAAAATGAACAGCAGACCCCAATCTTATCTAAAGGAGTATTGACAATGGATTGCTACCAGATGAGGAACAGCTGACCCTCTTAAAACAAAGCCCTCTAGATAGGCTGACTAGATTCACCAGAAGGGCAAGTAGTGGGGATTGGCTGGGGTGCTCACAACACAGCAGACAGTAGCAGGGATAACAGAGTATAAAGGCTCTAGTGGCAGGGAGGGAGGCTATGGGAGGGGGCCGTCTGGGAAGTGGGTGTATAGTTAAATAAGATGGTTTGGGATGTTCTGTGTGATATACACACAAAAAAATCAACAATTTTTTAAAAAATGTATTATATTTGAGGAGGAAGCATGGAAATTTATGTCATGTTAATTAGTAGAGGTGATAAACATTACCATTGAAATCTACCCGATGACTTTATAGACATACACAGGTGCCAAGGATCCGAGTGGAACCGACTATGACTAGTAATAATCGACTATGACTAGTAATAATCAGATACAGATTAGAGATGCATGCGCCAACATCTCAGTGTTAGTAGCAAAAACAATGAGTA
>NW_008338997.1:388093-400503 GCF_000622305.1 Nannospalax galili | reverse complement strand
AAAAAAAAAAAAAAAAAAAAAACATAGACAGTGTTCCCAGGGAATGATGCTTGAGGTTGCACTCTATGCTTCCATGCCTGCAAGCACACCCCCCAGCAAGCACATCCCCCAGCAAGCACACCCCCCAGCAAGCACACCCCCAATGCACACACAGACATAATACAATTTGGGTTTTTTGTTCTTTTTGTTGTTTTGGTTTGGTTGTCTTTTTAAGACTACATTTGTTCTTAAAGTGAAATAGGGATGAGTGGAAGAGTTTGGGTCACTGGTGAGTGGGGTGTCCTCAAAGGGAATTGTGGGACAATTCCTCTAGTCTTCCTCTCTTTCATCCTTAGCCATAAGTCAGCTTCCATGGGCTCCCACTTCGGTGCTCTACCTTGCTACAGGGCCAACCATGGACTGAACCCTCTGTAACAGTGACTTAAACCTTTCCTTTTGTTCCTCTTTTCTTCTTTCTTTTTTTTGTCTTTTTTGAGACAGGGTCTCCCTGTAGCTCCAGCTGTCCTGGAACTCACTATGTAGACCAGGCTGGCCTTGAACTCACAGAGACCCGCCTGCCTCTGCCTCCCGAGTGCTGGGATTAAAGGCGTGCGCCACCACGCCCAGCAAATAATGTATTTTAAATAACAAAACAGCACAGTACAAATCAGTCACCATGGCAACTGACTGTATATTCCTTTCAGAATCCCTGCTAAATGTCCCCTGAGGGGCTGGAGAGCTGGCATTGGCTGCTCTTGCAGAGGACCCAGGTTTAGTTCCCAGCATCCATATGGCAGCTAATAACTGTCTATAACTCCAGTTCCAGGGGATCCAACGTCCTCTTCTGACCTCTGTGGGCATTGCACACATGGGTGTACTTACATATATGCAGGCAAAACACTCAAACACAAAATAAAATGGATTTTTTTTAAATGTCTCCATTTCACGGAGTCAGAACTGGACTGTTTGTTGTGACCATAAGGACCTGCCAATGTCCCTCTGTCTCCTCTAGCCTGAAGCTTGTGTCAAAGTCATGGCTATTCTCCAGTCTCAGCTTCCAGAGTGCTGAGATTGCAGGCTGAGTCACCAGGCATAGCTGGCCTGGAACTGGCTATATAGTCCAAGCTGGCCTCAAACTCACAAAGATTTACCTGCCTCTGCCTCCTAAGTACTGGAATTGAAGGTATATGTCACCATGCCCAGCTAATAACTTCTTTTTTAAATTTATTATTATTATTATTATAGAGAGGTGTTGGGAGGTTCGTATATGCCACAGCACATCACCCCCTCCCCACAAAATCCAGTCAGTTCTCTTCTTCCACTGTGGGTTCTAGGACTTAAACTCAGGTGGTCAGGCTTGGCTGCAAGGGCCTTTACCTGCTGATCCTTCTCACCAGCCCTTTTCAGATGTTTTTCAGTCCATATTTAGTTAAATCTGGACTAACTGGAGTTCATTTTTCTTCCTCATGGTAATGTGCCAAAAAACTTGGCAGGGGAACTGAGATTACCCAAATGCTCAGAAGACTGGACATAATTTCTTCACATCCAGAATCCAACACTCCGAAAGTGGAGTTAAGAGGATCAAGAGTTTAAGGTCATCATCCTCGCCTGCTGAGTTCTGGGCTAGCCTGGGCTACATGAGACTCTCAAAAAAAAAAAAAAAGGTTAAACCAGGCGTGGTGGCCCATGCCTTTAATCCCAGCACTCGGGAGGCAGAGGCAAGCAGATCTCTGAGGGTTCGAGGCCAGCCTGGTCTTCATTAGTGAATCCAGGACAGCTGTGGCTACAGGGAGATCTTGTCTCAAAAAGACCAAAAAAAAAAGGTTAGAATGTGGCTGTGAGGGTGGTTCAGTGGCAGAGTGCTTGCCTGACACACGTGAGAGGCCCTAGGCACCATACCCAGCACCACCCAAAAGAAATAAAATTTAAGGTTAAGTGGTGAATTTCACATCATGTCTGTTTTACCAATATTGCATGAAAAGCAGGCATCACCTTCTCCATGATTTCATTCCATTGCGCAGAGAAGTCGTCTGGCTCTTTGTAGCCTCTGTAATCCCTCCTCAAGATGAGAAGAGTGTGCTCCAGGGCCACGTCTTGAACCTTCCAGATAAGACCAGAAGTCAAAGGGGACAACCAAGTCACTGAGGAGGGGAAGCTGTTTCCCTGCCGTCCTTCCTCCTCTCCATCCCTCCTTTTGTCTCTCCCTTCCCTTCCTCTCTCCCTCCTTCCATCCATCCTGCCTGTCCTTCTCCCTTCCTTCCCCCTTTTCTCTCTCTCTCTCTCTCTCTCTCTCTCTCCCCCTCTCCCTCTCCCTCTCCTCATTTCTTTTAGACAGTCTTCCTATAGCCTCAGCTGGCCTGGAACTCACCATGTAGACCAGGCTGGCCTTTGTCTCACCAGAGATCCACCTGCCTCTGCCTCCAAGTGCTGGGATTAAAGGAATGTGCCACCACACCTGGCCTCTCTTTATTTTTGTTGAGACAGGATCTCATGAAGCCCAGGCTGGCCTCACACTCATTTTGTACTCAGTATTGATAGTGAACTCTTGACCCTCCTGCCTCTACCTCCCAAGTTCTAGGATTCCAGGCATGGGCCACTACTGCCTAACTCAAATTTCGATTAAAAAACAACACATTTTTATGTGTATGAATATTTTGCTTGCATGTATATAGGTGCTCCGTGTGTGTGCAATGCTTATGGAGGCCAGAAGAAGGAGTTGGATCTTCTAGAACTGGAGTTACAGACAGTTGCTAGCTGTCATGTGGGTGCTGGGAACCAAATTCAGATCCTTTGTGAGAACAACCAGTGGTCTTAACTGCTGAGCCATCTCTCTAGCCCTGATTTTTGGGTGTGAGAGACAGGGTCTCACTATGTAGCCCCAGCTGAGCTGGAACTCACTGTGTAGACCAGGCCAGCCTCCAACTCAGAGATACCTGTCTCTGCTTTCTGAGTACTAGGATTAAAGGTTGCACCAATTTTTTTTCTTTAAATAAAGATTAAAAAGAATTGTGTCAGGGACAGGATGCTGGGGATGTGGCTCAGTTGGTAGAGTGCTTGCCTGGCATGTACAAAGTCCTGGATTCCATCCCCAGCACCACATAAACCAGATTTGGTCTCACGGACCTGTCATCCCAACCCTTGGGAGGCAGAAGCAGGAGGATCAGCTGTTCAAGGTTATCCTTGGCTACATAGAAAGTTCAGGGCCAGACTGGGTTACCTGAGACTCTGTCTCAAAAAACTGGGGGGGGGGGGCGCGGCTGGAGAGATGGCTCAGTGGTAGAGTACTGCCCTTGCAGAGGCTCTGGGTTCGATTCCCAGTACCCACAGGACAGCCAACTCCAGTTCCAGGGGATCTGACACCCTCCTCTGACCTCCATGGGCATTGCACGACACGGGTGTACTTATACACATGGAGGCAATGCACATTCATATACATTAAAAAAAAATTTTGCCAGGTGTGGTGGTGCATGCCTTTAATCCCAGCACTTGGGAGGCAGAGGCAGGCAAATCTCTGTGAGTTCAAGCCCAGCCTGGTCTACATAGTGTTCCAGGACAGCTGGTGTTACAGGGAGACCCTGTCTCAAAAAGACCAAAAAAAAGTTTTTTTGGTGGCACGCGCCTTTAATCCCAGCACTCCAGAGGCAGAGGCTGGTGGGCCTCTGTGAGATCAAAGCCAGCCAGGTCTACATAGAGAATTCTGGCCCTGGCACAACTATAGGGAGATCCTGTCTCAAAAAAAAAAAAAAAAAAAAAAAAAGGTTGTTTTGCCCCTCACAGCAGTTGTGGCCACGGAGGGTGGGGATGGGGCAGAACCTGAGTGGACTACCAGAGGGCTTGCTGTGTCCATGCTCCTGAGTGCCAGTAGTCCCAGCAGCTCTGCTTCTGTTCCCATACTCGTGAGAATCACAGTCACATCTACAGACCTGAACAATAAAATGGCTTCTCATACTCATGAGTGCCACAGTCAAATGTCTACAGAACACTGAATAGTAATAATATGGCTAGAATATAACATAACAATTCAGCAGAATAAGACAAGCATGGCCACACAATCTCCATGCTATGTCTGCTTAGGAGGTCAGTGCGTTCCATGAGAAACAAGAGGGGGGACTGGCATTCCAGAGATATCTCCCCAGCAAGCATTCTTGCATACACTTTCTCATGAGACACAAGACTCTCCAGACATACAGGCTCAAAGTTCAGCTTATTTCACCAAGCACATTTTAAAGCCATATGAACATTACTTCACAGTCCCTACAAGCAGTAATCTAGCCTCATCTTCAAAACTAACAAGCCCAGAAGGGTAGAAACATGAAAAGTCTCTCCCTCCCACTTCTTTCCCTCAGCCCCATCTCATGGGGTGACTATTCCTGTTTCCTACGTCCCCAAAGAGAAACTGGGCATGTGCCAAAGCAAAGTCTATTTTCATTCTGTGTCTTGCTTGGATTACAATTAGCTTACAGCTAATTGATCTGAATCTGGCTGTTCCTGGTAAGAGGAGCAGGTGTTAGTGGTGCCCCTCAATTCTGTGCACAGTGGCCTGGCTGACAACTGACACCCAGGGTGATCTTTCCGTCCTGGTGCCCCTACATGCAACCCTCATGGGATTAATCAGGTGGGATTTGGTGGATGAAGACCCAGCTCCCTCACCCTTGAGTACAACAGCTTAAAAGATATTTTATTTTCTATTTTTATTTTATGTGTATGACTGTTTTGCCTGCATCTATGCAAATGCACCACATGCATGTAATGCCTCCAGAAGCCAGAAGAGGGTGTTGAATCCCCTGGAACTGGAGTTACAGATGGTTGTTAGCCACCATGTAGGTGCTGGGAACTGAACCTAAGTCCTCTGTAAGAGCAGCCAGTGCTGTTAACTGATGAGCCAGCTCTCCAGCCCCTGAACGCGATAGCTTAGATTCATGTTTTGGTCTGAGACAGGGTCTGGTTAAATAGCCCAGGCTGGACTTAAACTCATGATCCTCAGACCTCAGCTTCCTCATGCTGTCACCATGCCTAAGCCAGGGTTGCATGTTTATGCCTGTGTGTGCCTGTAAGTACCTGTTCATGTGTGTGCACATGTGGAGGTATCAGGTTCCTCCACTTTATGGTTTTTGCCTTATTTTCTTCTTCTTCTTCTTCTTATTATTGTTTTTGGTCTTTTTGAGACAGGGTCTCCCTGTAGCCCCAGCTGTCCTGGAACTCACTATGTAGACCAGGCTGGCCTTGAACTCACAGAGATCCCCTTGCCTCTGCCTCCTGAGTGCTGGGATTAAAGGCATGCATCACCACGCCTGGCTTTATTTTATTATTATTTATTATTATTATTATTACCTTTTATCTATGTTGTATGTACTTGTATGTGTGGCTATGTGTGAGTGTGAATTTGCACACATGCACACGCCACTGCATGTGTGTGGAGGTCACAAGACAACTTTTGGCAGTTGGTTCTCTCCTTCCACCATGTGGATCCTGGATAGAACTCAGGTCATCAGCCTTGACGGCAAGTTCCTTTACCACCTGAGCCATCTCACCAGCCCATCTACCTTGTTTTTTGAGACACAGTCTCCAGAAGGCTTGACACTTGCTGATGGACTAGACTAGGCCCATACATCCCCAGTGATCTGCCTGCCTCCAACTCCCCAGTACTGGGATGACAGGCATACACCTGGTTTATGTGGTGCTTGGCATGCTGGGCAAGCACTCTACCTACTCAGTCCCAGCCTCTCTGCAGACCTCTAGATTGCTGCTCTATTCTGTTTTGAACACCCCTGGCCAGAGTGGGCCCAGGGTGCACACACCATCACCTCCAAAATAAACCACATAAATTTAAAGTCCCTGTTGAAATAGTGACAGGGCACTGCTCAGTCCTAGAGAATGTTCCAGCTCCAGCACAGCCAGTTAGCTGTCTGCTTCCTTGTTTCCAGGTGTATAGGATTCCACTTCATGGGTTTCTTGTGACTTAAATCTTAGACTGTTATCAGTGGTTTGCACATTCTAGTATAAGCTATGTCACACTGTCTGGAGCAAGTAAACCTTTCAGCTTTTCCAAGAGATTAGATTGTGGGGTCAATGCTCAGCTTTTGTCACTTTGATAGGTTTTGTTAGATAGCCCATTTTCAACACTATTTATTATTTATTTTTTTTAATTAATTAATTAATTAATTTTTTTATTTGCAGTACTGGGGATGGTACCAAAGGCCTCTCATGTTAAGCAGGCACTCTACCTCTGAGCCACACCTCCAGACCCGCAGCACCTCACTGAGGGATTTTGAGCAGTGGCTCTACCACAGAGCACACTCAGGCATGTGCCTGCCCTCCCCATCACCTTCTGGTCTCCCTGCAGAAGAGATGAATGGCAAGCTTGTGTGTCCTTTGTTGGTGAAGACTGAGCTTTTCAGCGTTTAAGTCTCTCTGGGGGACCCAAGGGATGTATGGATTCCTTCATCTCCAAGTCTCCTGTATTCGAGGGTGGGGTGGAGTAGAAGGGTGCCTTCGAGGGCAGGGCTTCTGGTGAAGTCTATCTCTTTTTATCACTTTGCCAGCTGTTCCATACTTACTATTGAGAAGAAGGCAAGGACCACGGAGGCTGCCGTGACTTCCGCGATCAGGATGAGGACCAGGAACAAGAAACACTGGAAGACACAGAGAGGCTAGAGCTGGCTAATGTCTGCAGGCAGGGACCCTGCAGGCCGTGCTGGGGAGGGAGGGAGGGAAGGACCCTGCAGGCCATGCTGGGGAGGGAGAAAGGGAAGGACCCTGCAGGCCATGCTGGGGAGGGAGGAGGCCTGGTCTTCCACCCCACCCCTCATTCCACCCTCCTCCAGTTTGCAGTAAGCACACTCCAGTTTGCCGTAAGCATGGGAGGCCTCTGGGTTTGATTTCTCCTAGGTCTACTAGGAAATAGACCTGTTGGAAGATGAAGGATGCCAGTACCGGGGTTCTTGAGGGAGCAACTGGCTGGGAGCCCCATCTTGGGAGGCATAAGGGGGTCATCTCGAAAGAGGTGCATGTGGAGAGGAAGGAGAAAAAGGATGTGAGAAAGAACAGGGACAGTGCAGGGAATGGGGCACACTTGCACCTTTAGACTGAGCCAGAGAATCCGAAGTTGGGGGCCAGCTTGAGTTACATAGCAAGAACTGGTATCAAAAGCAAGACAAATGGGGCTGGAGAGCTGGCTCAGCAGTTTAAAGCACCGGCTGCTCTTCCCCAGGTTCAGCTCCCAGCACCCACATAGCAACTAACACCTACCCTTAACTTCAGTTACTCCACAGCTCCACAGGGTAAAGGTGCTTGCCACCAAACCTGAGGACCTGAATTTGATCCCCAGAACCCACGCGATGGAGGTGAAAACCAACTCTCACAAGGCTGTTATGGGCGTGTGCAGATCCTACTTACAGCCACGAGTGTGCCTGTTTTCCTTAGTCGCTCCATACCACCCGGCAAGGCTGAGCACTATGGTGAGGCCACCCATTCCTAGGCTCACGTAACCAAAGTGAAGGAAATGGGCAGAGGACAGACACCCCAAGGACCCTTGTTAGTGTGGCCTCTCCGTACTTGACCCAGAGGCCCAGGCCAATGAGGACCATACCAGATACCTTTAGAACAGAAATCAGAGAGGAAGAGGATTAGGTAGGTATATGTAATATATCCAGGTGGCAGGGGAGAGGGCAGGGGAGAGGGAAGTACAGGCCAATAAAATCAGAAAAATTGTTAAAAAATTATACCAAGAATTTGCAGTGACACGGAATCATGGTTATAGAAAAAAACAAAACAGTAGAGATTGGGGCTGTGGTGTGGCTCAGTTGGTAGAGTGCTCCGCTAGCGTGTATGAAGCCCTGGGTTCATCTCCAGCTCTACATAAACTAGAGATAGTGGCACAGGCTTATAATCCCAGAACTGGAGAGGTGGAGGCAGGAAGATCAACAGTTCAAGATTATGGGACTGGGAAAATGGCTCAGTGGCTAAGAGCACTGGCTGTTCTTGCAAAGGAACTGGGTTTAATTCCCAGCACCCACATGAACGCTAACAACTGTCCTTAACTCCACTTCTAGGGGAAACTGATGCCCTCTTCTGACCTCCTTGGGAATTGCATGACACAGATGTGCTTACATACGCGCAGGCAAATATACTCAGACACATAAAATTTTAAAATAATAAAAATTTTTTTTGTCTTTTTGAGACAGGGTCTCCTTGTAGCCCCAGCTGTCCTGGAACTCACTATGTAGACCAGGCTGGCCTTGAACTCACAAAGATCCGCCTGCCTCTGCCACCCAAGTGCTGGGATTAAAGGCTTGTGCCACCATGCCTGGCAATAAAATATTTTTAAAAGAATTCAAGGGGGCTGGAGAGATGGCTCCAGTGATTAAGAGCCCTGACTGCTCTTGCAGAGGACCTGGGTTGAATTCGCAGCACCAACCTAGCAGCTAACAGCCATCTGTAACTCCAGTTCCAGGGAATCTGAACCCTCTTCTGACTTCCAAGGGCATTGCATGACAAGGGTGCACTTGCACACATGCAGGCAATACACCCATACACAGAAAATAGAATTAATAAAATATTTTTAAAAAGAGTTTAAGGCCATCCTACAGTGAGCTGGAGTCTAGCCTGGGCTACATAAGGTGCTGTCTAAGAAAGAAAGAACCAGGCATGGGGGTATATATCTTTAATCCCAGCACTAAGGAGACAGAGGCAGTCAGACCTCTGTGGAATCAAGCCTAGTCTGTTTTACAAAGTGAGTTCCAGGTCAGCAGTGACTACTATAGGCAGACCCTGTCTCAAAAAAAAAAAAAAAATTAAAAAAAAGGAAAGAAGGTAGGAAGGACTGCAATTCAACCTGAAAATTTTACATTTCAACATAAAGTTCTATTCAGAATTTCCATTTCTCTTTTTTTTTGTTGTTGTTGTTGTCTTTTTGAAGCAGGGTCTCCCTGTAGCCCTAGCTGTCCTAGACCTCACTATGTAGACCAGGCTATCTTGAATTCACAGAGATATGCCTGCCTCTGCCTCCCAAGTGCTAGGACTACAGGCATGCGTCACCAGGCCCAGCTCAGAATTTCCATTTCTATACTTTCAGATTAAGAAAAAAGTCAGACATGCTTCAGGAGACAACAGAAATATTTGTTACAGAGAAGTTTATTTGTTTTGTTTTGTCCTGTTGAGAAAGGGTCTCATGTAGCCCAGGCTGGTTCACTATATAATCGAGGCTGGCCTTGAACTTCTGATCCTCCTGACGCTACCTCCTGAGTTCTGGGATCCCAAGCTGGCTTTGTTA
This sequence comes from Nannospalax galili, assembly GCF_000622305.1. Lineage (NCBI taxonomy): Eukaryota > Metazoa > Chordata > Mammalia > Rodentia > Spalacidae > Nannospalax > Nannospalax galili. Next base: position 391,253 of record NW_008338997.1, on the reverse strand, counting down.
GAGTGTATTGATAAGAAGAGGACATCAGGTTCTGGAGAGCTGGCTCAGCGGTTAAGAGCACTAGCTGCTCTTGCAAAGAACTCAGGTTTGGCTCACTGCACCCACATGGTGGCTAACAACCATCCTTAACTCCAGGGGATCCAATGCCCTCTTATGACCTCTAACAGGCATTCACTCATGTTCACATACCCACACATATACACATAATAAAAATAGAAATAAATCATATAGATGAGGGAGAGAAACGAAAATAAACATTCTCTCTTGACTTTTCAAATTCAATAATCTGTGTGTAAGGTTTTTTTGTTGTTGTTTTTGCTTCTCTAAAAGAAGCTTTTGTATCTTACGCAGCTCATGCTGGACTCAAACTCAACATGTAGCCCAGGATAGCCTTGAACTCCTAAGCCTCCTCCCTACACCTCCTGAATGCTTAGATCATATATGTTCACCATCATACCTGGTTTCTATGGTGCTAGGAATAGAACCCAGGTCTTATTACATGCTAATCAAGGGCTCTATCCAGTGAGCATGAGCCCCAGTCTCCCAAACTCAATTTTCTTCAGGATTCAATGTTAAAACAAAGCTTTTCCATCCTTGACCCAGGGTCCCCAAATCTTTATATATCTGTGCTGATATCCTCAACCCCTGGGATAATATACCTGCTCCCAACATGTCCTGCTCCTCAGCAACCTATCCTACATTTCTCCTGCCCCATCCCCTCCAGGGACCACAGATCTGGAAGGCAATTTAGATCAGCTTATTTCTGTCTTTTAGGGAGCTTGTTGTGAAGGAAAGTCTGCCAAATCCCCAGGGCCCGGGTTGTGACATACTTACAGCCACAAAGCCATTGAAGAATGATAACAGTTTCTTCAGGAAAGAATACGGTGTGTGTGTTTCAGCCATAACAGCCCGACTGGGGGTGCTCTGAATATTTAAGTCAGCATCTTCCCTAAACCTCAAGCTGCTGGCTCCCACCCTATCAGAGGTCTTGGCCAGGGACACTCAAGGGGACTTGCTCTTCTCCTCCGCTTCCTGACTGACTGGTTGCCTCCGTAGCCTGCTAAGCTCAGCCCTAAGCAATTATCACATCACAATGGTGAGTTGAGCCTGTGCTTGAAGGTGCAGGCCTTTAAACCTGACAGCAGAGACTATGGGATATATATGAAATCTCTGAGTCTAGCCTGGTCTACATAGCAAGATCCAGGGCAGCCAGGCCATCCTGCCTTAAGGTGGGCGTGGTGGCACACACCTTTAATCTCAGCACTTGGGAGGCAGAGGCAGGTGGATCTCTGTGAGTTCAAGCGACTCAATCTCTGAGTCTAGCCTGGTCTACATAGCGAGTTCCAGGCCCGATGGGACTACAGGGAGACCCTGTCTCAAAAAGACCAAAAAAAAGAAAAAAATCAAACCAACAAACAAAACATAACAAAATATAAAACAAAAGAAAGGCTGGAGAGATGGCTCAGTGGTTAAGAGCATTTGCTGCTCTTCCAAAGATTCCAGGACACATATTGAGTGACTCACAACCACCTGTTGTCCTAGGTCCACGGGCTCCAATATCCTCTTCTGGTCTCCTTGGGCACCTGCATGCATGTGGCAGACACAGAAACACAAGTATACAGAAATAAAAATAAAAATAGGGGCTGGAGAAATGGCTCAAAAATGGCTAAACACTGGCTGTTTTTGCAGAGGACTGGAGTTTGGTTTCCAACACCCACATGGCAGCTAACAACCATCTGTAACTCCAGTTCCGGGGGATCAGATGCCCTCTTCTGGCTGACACAGCGTGCAGGCAATAACAAAAATTTTTTTTAATTAAAAGATTAAAATAGGCTGGGTGTGGTAGCACACTGCTTTAATCCCAGCACTCAGGAGGCAGAGGCAGGCAGATCTCTGTGAGTTCAAGGCCAGCCTGGTCTACACAGTGAGTTCCAGGACAACTGGGGCTACAGGGAGACCCTGTCTCAAAAAGACCAAGAAAAAAATTAGCATAAATTTTAAAACACACATGCGCGCACACACACACACACGCACACCAAAAATCGGAAGCTGGGGTAATACTGAAGGTACCTGGGAAAAAGATGCCCCAAACTGTGCCCCAATGGCTCCTCCTCCTCCAAACAGGTGGCACAGGGATAAAGAAAAAGATCTGCTTTCTATATGCCACCAGGGTGCCCTAGGCAAAGTGCTCAGTAAGCCTGGCCCAGCAGGTTACCAAGGAATCAGTGTGAAGTAAATGAGAAAGGGGTTGCGAGGTAGGAATCTAGATATAAGCTCACACTGTGTTTTATTTTAAGACATTCTTTGCATGTATTCATTGTGTGTGTGTGTGTCTATGTTGGTGTCTGTGTGTGTGTCTATGTTGGTGTCTGTATGTGTCTATGTTGGTGTCTGTGTGTGTGTGTCTGTGTGTGTCTATGAGCATGTCGTGGTGAGAGTGTGGAGGTCAGAGGACACTTGTGGAAGTCTGTTCTTTCCTTCTACCATGTGGGACACAGGGATTGAACTGAGATTATCAGTCTTGGCAGCAAGCACCTTTACCTCTAAGCCATCTCACCAGTTCTACTTATTTATCTGTGTGTTCTTGTGTGTGCTGTACTGTTGTCTTGTGAAGTCAACCCTGGGTGTCAGTTCTCAAGCACTGTCCACATTGTTTGGTTGGTTGGTTTGGGTTTTTTGTTTTTTGTTTTTCTTTGAGACAGGGTCTCACTACATAGCCCTGAATGGCCTAGAATTCAATATTCAGATCAGTCTAGCTTTGAAGTCATAGAGATCTGCCTGTCTCTGCCTCCCAAGTGTTGGGATTGAAGATGTAATACACCATGTTCAGCTTCACCTTGCTGTTTTGAGACACAGTCTATCACTATGCTGGAGCTCACCAAGTAGGTTACGTTGGCTGGCCAGGAAGCCATCCCTCCTGAACCCATCTAGCGGAATTTGGGATTACAAGCATGCACGACCATATCTTTGTTTTTTTATTACATTTATTTATTTTGGGAGGAAGCACATGCCATTGTGCAGATACAATGGTCAGAAGACAACTTCTGGGAGTTGGTTCTCTCCTTCCACCACGTAAGTCCAGGGGTGAAACTCAAGTCATCAGGCCTAACAGCAAGTGCATTTTACCTACGAAGCCTCGGAGCCCAGATTTTCTTTTTTT
>NW_008338997.1:387677-387992 GCF_000622305.1 Nannospalax galili | reverse complement strand
TGCCTCTGCCTCCCAAATGCTGGGATTAAAGGTGTGTGCCACCACGCCCGGTAGAGCCCAGCTTTTCTATGTGTGTTCTGAAGATCAAACTCAGGTCCTCATGGTTGTAAGGCATGTGCTTTACTGACTGATTCATTCTTTTTTTTTTTTTTTTTTTGTACTTTAAAAAAAGACTTTATAGCCGGGTATGGTGGCACACTCTTTTAATCCCAGAATTTGGGAGGCAGAGGCAGACGAATCTCTATGAGAGTAAGGCCAGCCTAGTCTAGGAAGTGAGGTCCAAGCCAGCTGGGGCTACAAAGAGACCCTGTCTCA
>NW_008338997.1:371062-387465 GCF_000622305.1 Nannospalax galili | reverse complement strand
TTATTTTTATTTTTTTATGTGTATGAGTGTATTGCCTGCATGTATGCGAGTGCACCTGTGTTGTGCAATGCCAAGGAGGTCAGAAGAGGGCTTTGGATTCCCCTGGAACTGGAGTTAAGGATGGTTCATAGCTGCCATGTGGGTGCTGGGAATCAAACCCCAGTCCTCTGCAAGAGCAGTCAGTGCTCTTAACCGCTGAGCCATCTCTCCAGCCCCTATTATTATTTTTATTTTATGTGTGAATGTATTGCCTGCATGTATGTAAGTGCACCTCATCATGCAATGCCTGTGAAGGCCAGAAAGGGGCATCAGATCCCCTGAAACGGGAGTTACAGACAGTTGTTAGCTGCCATGTATGTGCTAGGAACTGAACCTGGGTCCCCTGCAAGAACAGCCAGTGTTCTTAACCGCTGAGGCAGTTCTCCAGACACAGGCCTTTCCTTTTGACACAGGGTCCTGGGTAGCCCAACCTGGCCTTGAACTTTTTTTTTTTTTTTTGGTCTTTTTGAGACAGGGTCTCCCTGTAGCCCCAGCTGGCCTGGAACTCAATATGTAAACCAGACTGGCCTCGAACTCACAAAGATCTACCTGTCTCTGCCTCACACTGAGTACTGGAATTAAAGCCTGTACCACCACGCCCAGCTCTGGCCTTGAACTTGTAAAGCAGACAAGAGTGACCTTGAACTTGTGATCCTTCTGCCTCCACCTCCCAAGTGCTCTGATGACCAGTATGCACCACTACCCTGGCTATGTGCAAGCTAGGCAAGGGCTCTACCCAGTGAGCCCCATCTCCAGCCCACAGGGGCTTTTTAAAAATGATGACAGAGAGGCTGGAGATATGGCTTTATGGGTAACAGCACTGGCTGCTCTTGCAGAGGAACAGGTACAGTTCCCAGAACCGACATGACTGCTAACAACCATCTGTAACTCCCGTTCCAGGGGATCCTACAGCGTCCTCAGACTGCATGAGCATGGTGCACTTACATACATGCAGGCAAAATATTCATACACGTAAAATAAAAATAAATAAATGTTTCTAAAATTTCAAAAATTGAGCTAGGTCCCTTTCCTAGGAAGCACCTCCCTCCCAACAGGTCATCCCTTTCCCCTTCTAGGAATTACCACCCCCAGCAGCTCCACCCCTGCTGGGGAAGCCTTGCCCGCTCAGCCGCCCCGCCCCTCTCCTAGGAAGCACCGCCTCCTCCTAGTGAGCGCCACTCCCTGTAGCTCCGCCCCTTCTGCAGCTCCTCTCTCGCAGGAAGCACCGCCCACTGGAGCTCCGCCCCCTAGCCGCCCCTTCGGGACTGCCCTGCAAAGCGGAGCGCCAATCGTGGACGCCTGCGCCCCTGGAGGTCGTGCTTGGAAGTGCGGCCTCAAATGTTGCGCTCTGAGAGCCGCTCAGGCAGCTGCAGCTTCTGCTCCTGGACCCAGCGATACCCTGGCCACAACCATCCCGGTGTGTCCAGGGCCTCCAGAGCCGATGCCTGTGTGTCGGTGGGAGGAAATAAAGCAGAGATGATTCCTCCTCACCTCGTCCCAAATCCACCCCTCCACTGAAAAGGAAAAGATCATGAGCATTCTAAATAAAAGATGTTTGCAAAAAGCATGCCGAAAATCAGAGAGCTATTCCTTAGGGTTTAAAGGTTCTAGGAAACAGACCCTCTGACATGACACTTCATAACTATTACAGAGCCAGACCAGTGTATCCGTAACAGAACTAGCCGGGTGTGGTGGCCATGTCTGTTATCTTGCTAGTTGGGAGGCTGAACTACGAGGATTGCCACGAGTTCCTGGCCAACCAAGGTTAGTGAGACGATGTCTTAAAAAAAAAAAAAAAAAAAAAAAAAAAAACAAAAAACAAAAAAAAAAAACGCCTTATAAGAAGATCAAACAAGGTAAGAGTGGTGGCACATGACTTTAACCTCAGCACTCAGGAGGCAGAAGCAAGTGTATCTCTCAGGTTTCAAGGCTAGCCTGATCTATATATCGATCAGATAAGCTGGAGCTACAGGGAAAGCCTGTCACAAAACAAACAAAACTTATAAAATACCAAACAAGCACTTGGGAGGCAGAGGCAGGCAGATCTCTGTGAGTTCAAGGTCAGCCTGACCTACCTAGTGAGTTCCAGGCCAACTGGGGCTATAGGGAGACCCTGTCTCAAAAAAAGAAAAAAGACCAAACAAACAGATCTTACTCTAGGTTTTTTGTTTAGCTTTTTGTTGTTGTTGTTGTTGGGTTCTGTGTGTGTGTAAGAGAAAGAGGGAGAGATGTGGGGGGCTGGCACACGTGTCATGGCACACATGGAAGTCAGAGGACAACTTGCAGAAGTTGGTTCTCTCCTTTCACTATGTGGGTCCCGGGAATTGAACTCGGGTCTTCAGGCTTGGCTACATGCGTCTGTGCGTCTGAACCCACTCTTCCATTCCCCTGGCCCAGAGGATGCCTTTTGAGAGTCTATATGGCCTATCACCTTGCTAAGGCAGTTTCTTATTTCTGCTACTGGCTGCACACTCCTGGTTACACGGACCTCCAGCTTCCATGTGATCCTCCTGTCTCTGCTTCCCATCTCACTGAAACTGGAATACAGATGCGCATCATCAGTTCTGGCTTTTTATACATGGGTTCCAGAGATAAGCTGGAGTCCTCAGACTTTTGTGGCAAGTACTTTGATCCACTGAGTTATCTTGCTGGCCACCCAGAGAGCCTTGATGCTCTTCAGTAGACTCAGCCATAGGTATGCCCTGAGTCACTCAAAGCAGAGGGCTTGGGGGCATAATGGGAGCTTTGGTAGGGCTGGAAGGGGTGGCAGCCGGAGGGAGGGAGTGTCCTAATGAGTGGCCAGACAGCACCAGTGGGTGGACTGACAGGGCTTGAGGGACTTCTGGCCTTCTCACCATGTGAGCCTCAAGCTAGTTTTCTGCTTCTGCCAAGCATGGTGGTACACAGCTATAATCCCAGCACTTGGAGGAGGAGAAAGTGAGTGCATCAGTAATTGAAGGTCATGGGGGCTAGAGAGCTGCTCAGTGGTTAAGAACACTGGCTGCTCTTACAGAGGACCAGAGTTCACTTCTCAGAGCCCACATGGCAGCTAACAGCCATCTATATAACTCCAGTTCTAGGGGATCTGTCACCATCTTCTGGCTTCCACAGGCTTTGCATACACATGATGCACTTACATACATGCAGACAAAACATTCATACATGTGAAATAAAAACAAATAAAAAGAATAAAAATAAATAAATGAAAGATGGCTCAGTGGTTAAAAGCATGTACTGCTCTTCCAGAGGGCTTGAGTTCAATTCACAGCACCCATGTCAGGCAGCTCACAACCACCTATAATTCCAGCTCCAGGGGATCTGATGCCTCTGGCCACTGTGGTTTCTAGTACTCATGTGCACATAAACATACACACATGTGGGATTCATGAATAAGAATAAATCTTGAAAAAAAGAAATTCAAGGTCATCCTGGGCTTCTTAGTGAGGTTGAAGCCAGCCTGGGCTACATAAGAACTTGCCTTAAGAAGAAAAGAAAAAAGAAAACAATCCCACCCAGGGAAGAATGGTGACATTGCTTTGGGCCACCTATACTACTACACAGCTTAAAATAAGTAAATTATTTCTAAATTTTCCATTAATATATTTAGGCTGCAATTTTCCTCAGATGACTGAAGCCATGGGGAAAAAAAATCAAGATTGTGATGCACCGCTGAGCCTGGCCTGGTGGCGCACACCTGAAATCCTAGTTCTTGGAAGGTTGACAAAGGAGCTCTGCAAGTTCAAGGCCAACCTAGGCAACTTAGTGAGATGCTGTATCAAAATTAGGTTGATCTTGGTGATATGTACTTTTAATTGACATAGCATTCAGGAGGCAGAGGCAGGTGGATTTCTGTGAGATCAAGGCCAGTCTGCTCTATATAGCAAGTTCTAGGCCAGCTGGGGCTACAGGGAGAACTTATCTCCAAAAATTCAAAACCCAAATCAAAATAAAAAGTAAAGTAGGTTGGCAGGTTAGGGATTGTGGCTCATGGCTTAGCAGTGGAGTGGGTTCCTCGCAGGCTGGGATTATTCAACTGTACTTTCATTTTTTAAAAATTTTACATGTACGAGTGTTTTTCTGCACCTAAGCGCACCCATGTGTGCAATGCCCACAGAGGCCAGAAAAGAGTGTCAGATTCCCCTGGAACTGGAGTTATAGGTGGTTGTCAGTTGCCATGTGGGTTTTGGAAACTGAACCTGGGTCCTCTGCAAGAGCAGCAAGTGCTCTTAACTGCTGAGGTGTCTCTCCATTCCCTTAAAAATTTTTTTTTAAAGAGACAAATCTGTGGTGGGGAACACCTTTAACCCCAGCATTCAGGAGGCAGAGTCTGGGAACTCCCTATGAGTTCCAGGTTAGCCAGGGCGACATAGTGAGTCCCAGTCTCAAATAAATAACTAATAAAGAGATAAGATCTCATGTAGTCCAGGCCGGCCTCCAATTCACTATGCAGCTGAGGTCAGCCTTGAACTTCTGACCCGCAGCCTCTGTCTGTCCAGTATTGGGATGACAGGTGTGCGCACCACAGCAGGTTCCATTGATTTTATCCACTTCTGAAAACTGAATAGTGTCCTGTTTCCTTCTAGAGGCAGGTTGAGGGACATGTTTCCACAAAGAAGGTTGAGTCACTGAAATCAGCACAGCTGCTGAATCCATGGGATTTTGAAATAGAAGGAAGATTTACAAGGTCTACAAAATTACAGTGGACTGATACGGGGAATTGTGGAGATACCCCTGAGAAACACTAGGGGGCACTACTCCCACAGAAAACAAGGCCTCACAGTAGGTGGGTGGCTCAGCATTATCTTCGATACATAGTTTTCTGAGTGCTCAGGTGGTATGTGGAAGGTTGGGTCCCATCATTGCTGTCCCCACTTGCCCACTGAGCCATCCCCTCAGCCCCCTTTTTTTTGAGACAGAGTCCCACTATGTAACCCTGGCTGGCCTAGAACTCCCTATTTAAACCAGGCTGGCCTTGAACTCACAGAGATCCGCCTGTCTCTGCCTCCCAAGTGCTGGGAATAAAGGCCTGCACCACCACACTTGGCTCTTTTTTCCTTTCCTTTTCTTTTCTTTTTTTTTCAAGACAAGATCTCAAGTAGTCCAGGCTATCATAAATAAATAAATACATACATAAAATTAAAAGAACCTAAGGAGTTGTGGTCACATTTTAAAATAGATTTTATTATTTTTATTTTATGTGTATGAGTGTATTGCCTAAATGTATGTAAGTGCACCTGTGTCATGCAATGCTCTTGTAGGTCAGAAGAGGGCATCAAATCCCCTGGAACTGGAATTATGGGTGGTTATTTGATGCCATGAGGTATTGGGATCCAAACCCAGGTCCTCTGCAAGAGCAGCCAGTGCTCTTAACTGCTGAGCCATCTCTCCAGCCCTATGGTCATATTTTTAATTTTTATTTTTAAAATTTTTTTTTTTTTTTTTATTTGGGTCTTTTTTTTTTTTTTTTGTCTTTTTGAAGCAGGGTCTCCCTGTAGCCCCAGCTGTCCTGGAACTCACTATGTAGACCAGGCTGGCCTTGAACTCACAGAGATCCGTCTGCCTCTGCCTCCCAAGTGACGGAATTACAGGCATGCACCACCATGCCCAGCTTATGGTCATATTTTTAAAAGATAACACTAATGCCAAGCATGGTAGCAGACACCTTTAGTCCTAGGACTCTGGAGGCAGGGGGATCTCTATAAGATCGAGGCCAGCCTGGTCTACATAGTGAGTTCCAGGTCAGCTGGGGCTACGGGGAGACCCTGTCTCAAGAATACAAAGAAAATAAAAGACAACACTGGAGTTGGACCTGGAGTTCAGAGGCTCAAAGCCCTGAGCTCCACCAGAGCCTAGAGGCTATGGGGAGATGGTAGGTTCTTTAAGAGGTTAAACCTAGTTCAAGAAAGCTGGGTCAATATCAGTGTGTTCTTGAAGAGATCTTCAAGAAACATTCATTCATTCATTTATATTTTATGTATGCTTTGCCTGCACGTATGTGAGTGTATAATGTGCGTGCAATGCTGAAGGTGGGCAGAAAAGAGCATTGAATCTCCTGGAACTGGAGTTACGACAGTTGTTAGCTGCCCTGTGGGTGCTGCGAACTGGAACGTGGTCCTTTGCAAGAGCAGCCAGTGCCCTTCCAACTGAACCATCTCCCAGCCAACAGAATGAGATATTGAAACCCCTCCCCTCCTGTCTTTCTTGCTTCCTGTCTATAATAAAATGAGCAGCTTTGTTGTGCCCCATACAGCTACCATGACACTCTGCCCACTACAGGCCCAAATCAACAGGATTTCATAGCCAGACACCTCTGAAACCAGAAATAAAAATTTTTTTCTTTTCTAAGTTAATATTTTAGGTACAACAAATTACTAACACAGTAATCAACAGTTCCAGAACTCAGACTATATGTCCTAAGCACTTTATATGTGTCAATTCATCTTAAATGCTTATATTTTCTTTTTTTTCTTTTTTTTTTTTTTTGCTCTTTTTGTGACAGCGTCTCCCTGTAGCCCCAGCTGTCCTGGAACTCACTATCTAGACCAGGCTGGCCTTGAACTCACAGAGATCCACCTGCCTCTGCCTCCCAAGTGCTGGGATTAAAGGTGTGCGCTACCACGCCCGGCATAATGATATTTTCATAAACGTGTCAATAGATTTGCTGCCACAATAAACCTCGTGCAGTCATAGCCCCACTTAACAGATGAAGAAACTGAGGCATAAAGGATTAAACACGTTTGTTTTATTAAACACATTTATTTTATTTGTTTGTTTCTTGAGACAGGGTCTCACCATGTAGCTCTGGCTGATCTGGAACTTGTTAGATAGATCAGGTTGGTCTCAATCTTACAGAGGTCCACTTGCTTCTGCCTCCTGTGCTGAGATTAAAAGCCTGGGCCAGCATGCCCGGCTCCCTAAAAAGACTTTAAATGGTAGATTGAGAATACAAAACCACGGCTTCAGAGTCTCTCTCTCTCTCTCTCTCTCTCTCCCTCCCTCCCTCCCTCTCCCCTCCCTCCCCCCTCCTTCCCTCCTTCCTTCTTTTTTGCAGCTCACTAATGCCACCGATTTTGATGTAATGTAGCCAAGGATGATCTTGAACTCCTAACGCTGCTGCCTCTACCTCTTGAGTGCTGGGATGACAGATGTACACTATACCTGGTTCACACAGTCCTGGAGATCAAACCCAGGGCTTCATGCATGCTAGGCAAACTACCCACTGAGCCACATCGCTAACCATTTGTTTTTTCTGAGAAAGGTCTTGCTTTGATTCCAAGCTAATCTTGAACTTGTAACCCTCTCCCCGACAAATGCTGGGATGGCAGGCATGGGTCCCCCTGCTAGGGCTACAGCCTCTGTATTCTTGGGAGAGTTTCTCTACAGCCCTGTCGTGCAGGTGCAGCCCTGTTGGTGCACCTGCTGATCTTGTCAGGGAAGATCATGGAAATTGGGATTATATTTTGGACACAGCAAGTAAGGGACATTTGTAAAAACAAACCAGTTCTGAGCAGAAACACAGCCAAATCCTCAGGGGGTCAAGGAAAACAATCCGCCCACTGGAGGAATTTTTCTTGCTGGTGTCATTTGAACTGCTTGCTGTGCTGTCCTTGAGGAGATGTGGGAAGGTCAATGAAGAAATTTCACAGAGCAAAGCCAAGCTCTGGAATGACCTGGAACCCTCCCTCCCCTGGAGGGGGTACTAGGGAAGCTGGGGTGATAGAACGCCACGAGTTTCATCCCAGTCTGGGCTACTTAGAGAGACCCTGTTTCAAAAACACACAACAAAGTAGTTGAAAAACCGGACTCACTGATGGGGAACAAAATAGATTCCAATAAAATGAATCTGGGGGCAGGAAGAAGAGTTCCTGGAGGTATGCCTATACGACGGGAAGCAAGGAGTTATCAGATGACAGGATCCCTGGGCTGGGGGCGGGGCTCAGTGGTAGAGCGACAGCCTAGAATCCCCAAGTGAGGGACTGGGGTGTGGTTCAGTGATACAGCTCCTGCCTAGAATTCTCCAGTGAGGGCAGGAGCTGTATCTCAATTGGTAGAGTGTTTGCAAAGCATGCACAGGGCCCAGGATTCAATTTCCAGCACTGCATAAACTGAGTATGGTATTGTACACCTATAATCCCAGCACTTAAGAGGGTAGGCAAGGATTAGGATTCCAGGACAGCCTTAGCCAATATTTAATTGGAGGCCATCCTGTGCTAGAAACCCAATCTTGAAAATAGACAAACGAACAAATAAATCAATAAATCAGGTGTAGTGGAGAGGGATTGGGAAGACACTTAACATTGACCTCTGGCCTTCACATGTGTGCGCAGGCACATGTGGGCAGGCAAGTGTGTGCAAGAGCACAAACACCCACACACACCACAACCACCACCACCAAAAACAAGAAGAAAAAAAAAAATTCACCAAGGGCTGAGAATGTGGCTGACAGAAGATGCCCCTGGAATATGCTTGGCCCTGAGTCTAATGCCCAGCACTAAAAAGAATGCTAATTGGGGCCTGTGAGATAGCTAGGTAGTAATGGTGCTTGATGCCAAGCCTGATGACCTAAATTCAGTCCCCAAGATCCACATGGTGGGGGGAAAAAGCCTATTCCCACAGGTTGTCCTCTGACCTCCACATGTGGGTCATGGCATGCAGAATTACAAATGTACAAGAAATAAGTGTTAAAACATTTCAAATTTTTACTTTTTTTTTTTTGGTCTTTTTGAGACAGGGTCTCCTTGTAGCCCTAGCTGGCTTGGATTCGCTATGGAGACCAGACTGGCCTCGAACTCACAGAGATCCGCCTGCCTCTGCCTCCCAAGTGCTGGGATTAAAGGTGTGCATCACCACGCCTGGCTTACTTATTTTTATGTGTATATTTTGCCTGTAGGCATGTAAGTGCACCATGTGCATGCAATACCCGCAGAGGCCAGAGAGAGCATCAGATCCCCTGGAACTGGAATTACAGATGGTTGTTAGCCACTATGTGGGTGCTGGGAACCAAACCAGGGTATTCTGCAAGAGCAGCCAGTGCTCTTAACCACCAAGGCCTCTCTCCAGCCCCCTTGTTAACCTTTTTTTTTTTTTTTTACATTTTAATTGCACATACTATGGTGCACATGTGGAGATCAGAGGACAACCTGCAGGAATTGATTCTGTCCTTCTACTATGAGAGTCCCCAAGTATTAAACCCAAGTCATCAGGCTTGGTGGCATTTTTCTTTTTGAGACAGGTAGCCCAGGCTGGTCTGGAACTCACTATGTAGCCCAGGCTGGCCTTGAATTCTTGATCCTCCTGCCTCAGCCATCCAAGTAGCTGGGCTGACAGGCATGTACTACCAGGGCGAGGGATGACATGTCAGAAGTCAGTCACTTAGTGGACAGAAGGCAGTTGCTGTACACTTCTCTGCCTCAGTTTCCCATCATGCAGTATGGAATCCTGACAACAAATTCCTCACAGGGTTGACTTGAGATTCTTTGGATCCTGAGGCTCTCTGTGTAGTTCCTGGCAGCTAAGGAGCACTCAGCAAACAAGAAGGACCTTTGCAGCTGCTGAACTCCCACCACTCCTGGGCAAGCCCACCTCCCCACAGTGGGCAGGCCTGACCTTGCCCCAGACACCCTGATCAAAACTCTCTCCACCCCAAAGATGTAAGAGCAAGAAGTGGTGGATGAATACAAAAGAACTGCGCTGTCTGGACACCATGAGGCAGGTGCACCTATGAAGCCGCAGTGTTTCTGACAGCATGCACAAGATCTGCACAAACCCAAGGCAGACAGGGTTCAGCACGGATGGGTGCTGGGCAGGAAGTCCCAGACTTAACTGAGATCTACTGGCAATTGATAGATATTAGGAGAGGGAGAAGGAGTTTCTTTAAGGGTGTGTTGCCTAGTAGATTGACCAGTCTCCAAGGGATAGATCCATACCCTAGAGCATTTCAGGAACACAAATTAGACTCAATAGATCTTTAAAAAAAAAAAAAAAAGAAAAAGAAAAAAGAAAGAAAAGAAAGGCAGGGGCTGGTGAGATGCCATCGAGGTAAGAACACTGGCTGCTCTTTCAGAGGACTCGGGCTTGGTTCCCAGGACCCACATGGCAGCTAATAACTGTCTGTAACTCCAGTTCTAGGGGTTCTAGCACCTTCTTCTGGCCTTTGTGGGCAGTGTACACATGTGGTGTACTGACATACATGCAGGCAAAATAAAATAAAAAATTACACATAAAATACACATAAAATAAAAATTAAAAATTATATATAAAATAAAAATTAAATATGCCAGGTGTGGTGACACACACCTTTAATTCCAGCCCTTGGGAGTCAGAGGTAGATGGATCTCTGTGAGTTCAAGCCTGGTCTACACAGTAAATTCCAGGTCTATATAGTGAGTTCCAAGCCAGCTGGGGCTGCAGGGAGACCCTGTCTCAAAAGACCAAAAAACCCACAAAAACCCCCACAAAAATAAAAAAAAAAAAGACAAAATAGAGGACATGAAGAGGGGGAGGGGTCTAAATATGTTCAAAATATGAAATTCTCAAATCAATAAAAATATTTTAAAATATTTAAAAATAGCCTGGTGTGGTGGCACAGGTCTTTAATCCCAGCACTCAGGGGACAGAGGCAGGTGGATCTTGGTGAGTTTGAGGCCAGCCTGGGCTACATAGTGAGATGGTACACCAGTATAAATGCAGGCAAAAAAAACACTCATACACATAAAATTTAAAAAAAAAAAAAAAAAAAAAAGCCCTCCAAAAACCAACCAATCAAACAACAATAAAAACAGAAAAAGAGGTCTGGAGAGAAGGCTCAGCACTTAAGAGCACTGGCTGTTCTTACAGACAACCTGGGTTTTTGGTTCCCAGCACCCACACAGCAGCTAACAAACATCCCTAACTCCATTTCCACAGGATCTGATGCCTTCTTCTGGCCTTTACAGGCATTGCATGTACGAGTGTACTTAACATACATTCAGGCAACACATACACACAAACATGAGTAAAAAACAGCAAATAAAATGACTTTCCCCACCCCCATGATTTTTACTAAGCCTCATAACAACTTTTAATCACATTACATTTTATCTATTTGTTTATGTGTATGTCGTGGTATGTATGTGTGGGGTGGGGGGTCAAAGGATAACTTGCAGTTCTATCCTTCCACCCTGTGGGAGCTGGGAATGGAGCTCAGATCTTCAGACTTGTCAGCAAGCCTCTTTACCCTGAGCCATCTTGCTAGGCCCCATATGTGGCCTTTTGATTCTAGCCTCCTAGAGCAGCAACAATATATTTAACATTGACTGTAGCTGTTGCCTGTAGCAATAACTGGTTCTTTCTGTGTTGCTAAACAATATTCCATGGTACAGACGGACTCTAGTTTAATATTTACGCACTGACACATAATCGGGTATTTCAAGTCACTGGCAACAGTAAATAAAGCTGCTATTTCTACTTCAATTATATTCATGGGTAGTGGATTTTCTTTCCTTTTTTTTTTTTTTTTTTTTTTTTTAAGCTCAGGGACATTTTTATTAGAGTTTGAGAGCAAAGCCAGCAGAAGGGAGATG
This sequence comes from Nannospalax galili, assembly GCF_000622305.1. NCBI lineage: Eukaryota > Metazoa > Chordata > Mammalia > Rodentia > Spalacidae > Nannospalax > Nannospalax galili. Next base: position 375,865 of record NW_008338997.1, on the reverse strand, counting down.
GAGAAGAGGGAGACAGAAAGCCATGTCTTTGGAGGTAGTGTCCAAGAAAAAGCAGGCAGGTTGGGCTGGAGAGATGGCTCTGGCAGAGGACCGGGGTTTGATTCCCAGCACCTACATGGCAGCTAACAACTGTCCGTAACTGCAGTTCCAGGGGATCCGATAGCCTCTTCTGTCCTCTGAGGGCACTACATGACATGGGTACACTCACATACATGCAGGCAATACACTCATACACATAAAATAAAAATAATAAAATCTTAAAAATAAATAAAGTTACACTTTTAAAAATTATTAGTGTGTATGGGCATGGCATGCAAGTGACCATCTCTTCCCACCTTTATGTGAGTTCCAGAGATCAAACTCAGGTCACCAGGCAGGTACAGTAAGTGCCTTTACCCACAGAACCATCGCACTGACCCCTCTTTTTTTCTGGTCTTTTTGAGACAGGGTCTCTTTGTAGCCCCAGCTGGCCTGGAACTTACTATGTTGACCAGGCTGGCCTCGATCTCATATAGAGTTCCACCTACCTCTGTCTCCTGAGTGCTGGGATTAAAAGGTGTGTGTTACCACACCTGACTCATGACCCCCTTTTAAAAATATTTTATTTATCATTTATATTTTTATGTGCATGAGTGTATTGCCTACATGTATATAAGTGTATCCATGTTTTGTAATCCCCTGGAACTGGCATTAGGACAGCTGCTAGTCACTATATGGGTGCTGGGAATCAAACCTGGGTCCTCTGCAAGAGCAGCCAGCCCTCTTAATCCTGTGTCCTGTGTTTTGGCTTTTGAGACACAATGATTTTGAACTCTCAATCCTCCTGCTTCTACTTACATCCATGACACCTAGCTAACATTTATATATATATAGAATATAAATCCACACACACACACACACACACACACACACACACACACACACAGAAAAGAGAAAGGCTGGAGAGATGGCTCAGCAGCTAAGAGCACTGGCTGCTCTTGCAGAGGACCTGGGTTCAATTTCCAGCACCCACAGAGTGGCTAACAACCATCCATAACTCCAATCCAAGGTATCTGATGCCCTCTTCAGACCTCCATGGCATTGCATGACATGAGTGTACTTGCATACATATAGGCAAAACACTCATACATGTAAAATAAATAAAATGTAGAAAAAGAAAAGAAAGGAGATAGCTAAGTGTGGAGGCACATGCCTTTAATCCCAGCTCTCAGGAAGCAGAAGCAGGTGGTTCTCTGTGAGATCGAGACCAGCCTGCTCTACATAGCAAGTTGCAGGCCAGCCAGGGCTACATGGTAAGACCCGTCTTCAAGGCAAACAGAAGAGGGACTGGGGCTATAGCTCAGCAGCAGAGTATTTATTTAGCATGTATAAGACCATGGTTCGCCGGGCATGGTGGTGCTCGCCTTTAATCCCAGCACTTGGGAGGTAGAGGCAGGCGGATCTTTGTTTATTTTGATATATCACAGTGAAAGATTTATCGTCCTCTTTTTTTTTTTTTTTTTTTTTTAAAAAAAAAAAAAAAAAAAAAAAAAAAAAAAAAAAAAGACCATGGTTCAATCCTCAATAGTGTAAAAAAAATTTTTTTAAGTAGTGAATTCCAGGGACATTGCAGAACTATGGGGCAGGCAAGTATCTGCTGTCCAGGTCATCTATTCAAAGAAAAACAGGAAGCCTGGGACCTGCCCCGTGGCCTCTCTTTGTGACTTCAAGTCCCAGAGGCGGGCTTGGACACCCCGCCTGTCTTCAACTCCTTTTCCTGGCTCTAGAAACAACAGAGAGAACAGTCTGTGAGGCCTCAGCTCCTGGTATTCATGTTCACGCGTGCTGGTCCTGTTGCAGCCCTGTGGGTTGAGGCCTGATGTTATCCTGGGTCCAGTTCACCAAGGAAGAGACTGAGGCCCACACAGGACCCAGGCCACACAGTCTGGCTGGAACAAGGATCCCAAATCCTCTCAAGTCAGGATGGCTCTGAATCTGCAAGGCATGTATTCACTTGCTCACTTACTCGCTCACTCCCTCCCTCCCTCCCCCTTCCCTCCCTCTCTAGCTCATTCACTCATTCATAAACTCATTCAGTCACTCATTCACCCAATCACTCTAGTCGCACTTGTTCATACACTAATTCATTCATGCATTCACGTATCAATTTATTCAACCATTTACTTATTTATTTGCTTTTGAGACAGGGTCTTATTATGAAATCCTGACTGGCCTAGAACTTGCTTTGTAGACCAGGCTGCCCTTGATGTCACAGAGCTCTACCTGCCTTTGCTTTCCAAGTTCTGGGATTAAAGGCTACGCCACTATACCTGGCAATCACTTATTTACTCACTCAGTCATCCATTAGTTCACTAATTCATTAGTTCATTCATTCATTCATTCAGTGATTCATAGATTACCAAGACACATCTGAAGGCTGAGAAGTATGCAGTAGGTGATGTGAGGCCTTGTGGCTCTGCTCTTTCAGCCTCAGACCCTGGAATCTGCAGGCCAATGACAGCAGCAACATGTGGGCCTGTCCCCTACATGCTTGTTGGATGAGTGTCCCTCCCATAACACTTCACCCACCCAGACTTACCTGCTTCCTTCCTCACTCACTTCCCCTGACTGTGGGCAGCACAGGGCTAGCTGGTTCCACCTTTCCATCCGGGGTATGGAAAGGCAGGTGGATCTCTGTGAGACTGTGGCCAGCCTGGTCTACATAGTGAGTTCCAGGCCAGCTGGGGCTACAGGAAGATCATGTCTCAAAAACAAAAACAAAAGCCAAAAACCACCCGGAGTATGGGGACTGTTGGCACACACATTTGATCCTAGTCATCCTGGGTGTGGCCTAGGAAGCCACCCTCCTCACAAGAAAATTTTACATTATTGTTGTTGTTATTGTGCTAGGCACGGATCCCAGGGCTTCACACCTAGTAGGCAGGAGCTCTACCAATGAGCAATGTGCCAGCCCCTCACTAGGGAATTCTGGGCAGGGGCTCTACCTCTGAGCTATGTACCCAACCTGCCTTTTTACTTTTTGGGACAGTGTCTCACTAAGTTGCCCAGGCTGATCTCAAATTCTCTCTGTAGCATAGTTAGGCCTTGAACTTGCAATCATTTTGCCTCAGCTTCCCAGGAGCTGGAATAAAGGACCTCCAGCACCAGGCCTATCTTTTTTATTTGTTTTTTGAGGCAAAGTCTCCCTGTGTAACCAGGTTGGCCTCCTATAGCCTCCTGGTGCTGAGTGCACCATTATACTCCTAATTCACTCTTTTACTGAGCACCTACAGTTTGCACAGCTCTATGTACAGAACAATGAGCGAAAACTTTGGGGGCAGAGACCTAGCTCAGTGGATAAAAGCACTGGCTGCTGTTGCAGAGGACCCAGGTTCAGTTCCCAGCACACACACATGGCAGCTAACAACTGTCTATAACTCCAGTTCCAGGGAATCTGACACCTCTAGCCTCCACAGACACCTGCACTCTCCTGTACATACCTACACATAGACATATACATACATTTAATTAAAAATAAATCTGAGGGGCTGGAGAGATGGCTCAGTGGTTAAGAGCACTGGTTGCTCTTGTAGAGGACGTGGGTTTGGTTCCCAGCACTCACATGGTGGCTAACAACCATCCATAACTCCAGTTCCAGGGGATCCAATGCTCCCTCTGAGGGCATTGCACAACATGGGTGCACTTACCTACATGCAAGCAATATACTCAAACACATAAAATAAAATAAAGTAAAATAAAATAATAAAATTAAAATAAAGTGGGGGCTGGAGAGATGGTTCAGTGGTTAAGAGTACTGACTGCTCTTGCAGAGGACCCGGGTTAGAATCCCAATGCCCACATGGCGGCTACGAATGGTCCTTAACTCCAGTTTCAGGGGAGTCTGATACCCTCTTCTGACCTCCATGGCATTGCACAACACAGGTGCACTAACACACACGCAGACAACACACCCATACACATAAAATAAAAATAATAAATAAGGCCAGGCTTGGTGGCACACGCCTTTAATCCCACCACTTTAATCCCAGGCAGAGGCAGGTGGATCTCTATGAGTTAGAGGCCAGCCTGGTCTACATGGTTTGTTCCAGGCCAGCTGGGTCTACAGGGAGACCTTGTCTCAAAAAGACCCAAAAAAACCAAAAAACCCAAATGTATACTTCAAGCAGGGTGTGGGATTAAAGGCATGAGCCACCAGTACTTGACTAAAATACTTAAAGATTTGAAATTAACTAGTTCTTGAAGTTCATGGGAGTCACTCAGGTTCAATATGAAGCACAAGTGCTTTTCAAAGGCCATCTTACTGAGACTGTCATTTTATTTATTTATTTATTTATTTATTTATTTATTTATTTATTTGTTTATTATATTTTTATTTTTGATCTTTTTGAGACAGTGTCTCCCTGTAGCACCAGCTGGCCTGGAACTCACTTATGTAAACCAGGCTGGCCTCTATTTCACAGAGATCCCCCTGCCTCTGCTTCCCAAGTACCTCGATTAAAGGTGTGCACCACCACTTTATTGTGTGAAACAGGGTCTTTCACTGAACCTGGAGCTCACTAGTTCACCAAAACTGGCTGGCCAGTGAGCCCCAGGGATTCTCTGCCTCCCTAGTCCTAGGATTACAGGCTCCAACAACCCCTCATGGCTTTTTACATGGGTGTTGAAGATTGGATCTCAGATCCTCAGACTTTGAGCAGCAAACATTTCACTGAGCCATCTCCCAACTTGCCTAGCTTCTTGCTGCTGTTTTAAGTCAGGATCTCATGTAGCCTAGGCTGGCTTTTTCTCTTTTCTTTCTTTTTT
>NW_008338997.1:368588-371046 GCF_000622305.1 Nannospalax galili | reverse complement strand
TGTCTTTTTGAAGCAGGGTCTCCCTGTAGCCCCAGCTGTCCTGGAACTTACTATGTAGACCAGGTTGGCCTCGAACTCACAGAGATCTGCCTGCCTCTGCCTCCCAAGTGCTGGGATTAAAGGCATGTGCCACCACGCCCAACTTTAAACTCCCTACTTAGCCAAGGCTGGCCTTCAACTCCTGGTCCTCCTGCCTCCACCTCCCAAATTCTGGGATGACTGGGGTATACTACCACACCAGGTTACCAACTCCACTCATCTGTCCCGCAGACATTGAACTAGTCTGCAAGTCAGCTTACTCAGAGCTACCCACTTCTCATCATCCCCAACCCTACCTCCATCCAGCCCTGTCATCATCTCCCAACAAGAACCAAGGCAGAGTCCTCTCACAGGATCTACCATCCCTGCCTCATAGCCCACAATATGTTCATCTTACCTGTGCCATTGGAGGCCAAAGTCCCTTGCACTTGAACACCTGCCAGGGTCACCCCAGCCCCGCCTGGCTGAGTCAGGCCTGGCACACTACCCTGGGAAGGCATGCCCTTGACAATCAGGTCTAGCAGGCACCTGGGCAGTGCTTGGGTAGGTACTCAACTTGAAGGGATCTTTGAAGCCACCTTTTCAGAAACCAGGATAGCTCTGAGAATCCCAGTGTTTCTTAGTGCCCCCAACCCTGCCCAACCCTCCTCATATCTGTGCATCATGCTGTGCTGTGAGCCACCAGGAACCCTCATGGAGCAGAAGAGAAGAAAAACAAAACAAAACAAAAAACAATGCTCAGAGAGGTTGAAACTGAATCCTAGGTCACAAAGCAAGGTCTGGATTGGGACTTAGCTGGCCTTGAGACAACTGCTTGTGTGTGTGTGTGTGTGTGTGTGTGTGTGTGTGTGTGTGTGTGTAAGGCCAGGCTCCTTGGATTCAAATCTTAGCTCTAACATAAACAATTAAGCCAGTAAGGCAAATCCTTTCTCTGGATTTTGTCTTGCTCTAAAAGAGGGAATGTGCTAGTATTTGCATGTGATAAAAGAAATAACACCTGAGTTTGTGCAAAGGCCCTGGGGTGAGCAGTGTTCTGTGTCCTGGGGTGTCCTGTGTCCTAATGTTCAGAGGAATTTTGCAGGGCCTGGCAGGTGAAGTGGAAAAAGGGAGGAGATAAGGAGAGGGAGGTGACAGGGCAGATCAAGCAGGGCCCTGCAGACTGGGGGGAGGACTTTGACCCAAGTGGAAGTCACTGAGGGTTTTGAGTAAAGGAAGGATGTGGTGGGACTCCGATATTCCCAAGACCACATGGGACAGAAGCAGCAGAGAGAGGGGCCCAGCTTCATGGCCCATGGGAGGTGAGGCAGAGGCAGGGATGGTAGGGTGACACTGGGTGGGGCCCAGCACAGAGTGTGTGTGTGTAGGTGGAGTTCCTGACAGCTGTGTATACAGATCAGTGCCAGGCAGGCAGCAGCCCTGATGGACTTCTGGGGGTTTCCCTACCACCTAGGTTTCCTTTTGTATTTAGGAACCAACAGATTCACTGGGCAACAGGTGTTAAGTGACTTTATCTTTCTAGGCGTCAGGTTCATCATCTATAGTTGAGGTCATGCAGCATGTAAGTAGGAACAACAGCACTTGCAAAGACCCCTCTGGGCCAGTTCTTCCTAGTAGTAGCTTCCTGTTCTCCCTGGATTTTTCTTTTCCAACCATGGCTGCCAGGAAAAGACATGGAGGTGAGAAACGGTTGTCATATTCAGAGATGAGCCCGGGCTGGAAAATTCTAGGAAACTGCTGTTGAAAGAGGGGCTATACGGAAGAGATTACATATATGCAGGCAAAACACTCATACACTTAAAAAATAAAAATTGCTCACACCAGCCCCGATATTGGGAAAGGTCTCCACGCCTGTATCCATGCCGCGCCTCCTCTCCAGTTCTCGCTCCACCATCCATGCTCCGCCCAAACCTGTTTTCACCAACCCCAACCCCGACCCATCCTCGCAGAGACCCCGCCACACACATCCTCCTCCAAACACAGGCAAGCCTGAGTGGGTACACCCCTGCCTGACCAGAGGTTTGCTCCCTAACCAACCACGCCCACAATTAGGACACACCTTTCCAGCTCCTCTCTCACTCCGGCCGCGGTGTCGGCTCCCCGCCCGCCGTCTTCACCCTCAGTCTCTCCGCCTCTCTCGCCCACCTCCCAGCTCACCAGTCTCTCAGCACAGGCTCCGCCCCTGCCACAGCGAAGGCCACGCCCAGTCCGGACTGTGTCTCCTCCATCCCAACGCAGGCTCCGCTTCATCGCACAGCAGGCTCCATCCCCGTCCCTACCCAGGTTCTGCCCCATCTCAGCTCGGGCCTCGCTCTCGTTCCGGCCCCGCCTCCCCCCGACCGCCCGGTGCCCCGCTAAGGCCGGGTAACAGCGCTAGCCCCATCCGAGCATCCCCTCTCGGGCCCCACCCGCGTACGGCGCC
>NW_008338997.1:325848-368496 GCF_000622305.1 Nannospalax galili | reverse complement strand
CCGCCCGCCCCCCGTGCCCCACTTAGGTCTAGTATCGCCGCAGGCCTCGCCCCCGCTGGGGCCCCACCCACATGCCGCGCCGGCCCCGCCCCCATGAGAACAGACCCGGTCCCCGACCCGAGCCCCAGCTCGGCCTGTGCCCCAGTACGGCCCAGTTCCGGTTTCAGCGCAGGCCCCGCCCACGTCCAGCCTCAGCTCCTCCCCCGTGCTACTCTATGGCCCCTCCCTTTCTCAGCGCAGGCCCCGCCCACGTCCTCTGGGCGGCTCAGCCCCGCCCCCTGGCCGACCCGGCCCCACCGGGCTGCCTGGATTCGGGAGTCGGCGGAGGCGGCGGCGAAGCGGGGGACGTCATGGCGGCCTTGGAGCGCCGCGCCTTTGCTCACAAGATCAACAGGTAGTGAGCGCGGGGGTGGAGGGGTGGAGGGGTGTCTCTGCACGCCGGCCCCCCAGCGGCTCTTCTTTTCTGCCGGGGCCTCCCTGTCCTCCGCGCTGGGGTCTGTGCTGGGCTGCTCCCGGAGGGCTTCCCGGAGGAGGCAGCGCGCCATCCACAGGCCCCGCGCTCCGCCCCCTGGGATAGCACTTCCAGCTGCATCCCGGCCGGGATGCAGGTCCTGGCGGCCTTCGGAAGCTCTGGTGATTTCCCAAGCCCTTCCCCTGCTGCAGGGTCCCGGGACCCAGCTGTCCGGGAGAGGAGGGAGCTGGGGGAGGTGGGGACAGCTGGGGTAAGCCCTCTACCTTCTGCCTCAGCCTTTCCCAGCACGGACTAGACGTGCTGGGGGGTGGGGGGATGTGAATGACGGAGTTGGATGAATGGACCGTGTGGGGGCTGGGGATGGAACCAGCTGGTGGGCAGACAGGGGTAGGGAGGGGGGGAGGTAACATGCGACAGGCGCTAGGGGATCTATTTCCGTGGCCACTGGGGATTGTGAGAGAGCATGGGAGAGGGGCGCTGTCAGACTTCTGGGGTGGGTACCTGCCACCTGTTCTGACCACCCTCAAGGTGGGAGAAGTCACCTTGTAGGTCCCTCACCCTGATAGAGACAAAATAAAATGACCCCACCCTTGGGGGTTGCTATAGTGCTGCAAGCAGGCTAGATGCTGGTAGAGTTGGAGGTGTGTTAGTGATGGGGTGCAGCAGGGACATACAGACTTGGGCATGGGGAGGCTGGAGGCTAAGCAGGTATATGGGAGATGGTCAAGGTCTGACTGAACATGCAAGTGTGTTTAAATAGACACTGGCCTGAAGGAGGTAAGGAAGAGATTTCTGCTGATGAGTTAGTTGGGAAGAGAGGCCCCAAAGTTAAAGAAAGAGCAAATGCAAAGGCCCTGGGGCCACAGAGGAGAAATTAATAGGAATAGATTGTATAGGGCCTGGTGGACCTAGGATCTTTGACACCAAGTGAAATGGGAGCCATAAAGAGTTCTGGGTAGCGGAGAGATGTGACCTAGTGCCAGGGCTCAGAGCAGGTGGGCAGTTTTTATGTTGACATTTCATCTCTGAATCATCTCCTGGTGATAGGACTCTAGGTATCTCTGAGCCTGGGGATATTATTACTGTGTTTTCCGCCTCTCAAGTCTCTATGTCTGTAAATTATTCTGACTAAAGTGAGAAAGGTGGGTCTTGGATCTTGTCCAGGGGAATAGGGACTTCGGAGCGCAGGACAAGAACAGAAAAAGACCCTGGGGCTCTAGTGCACTGGACAGAAGTGGTCCAAGGTTTGCCAAGCAGCCTAGAATGTGTCTTTGTGCTAAGACCTGAACCTATTCACCTATTCATTCACTTCATCCACAAATGCTAGATTAACTCAAATAGCAGGTAGTCCCTCAGCTTCCCAGCGAACTCATCAGTGTCTTAGCCTTTCTTTTTTTGACAGTTCTTTTTAAAAGTATTTTTATTTACTTTTATGTGTACAAGTGTTTTGCCTGCATGTATGTAAAGTGCCCTGTGTGTCTGTGCAATGCCCACAGAGGCCAGAAGAGGGCATCAGATTCCCTGGAACTGGAGTTACAGATGGTTATTAGCCATCATGTGGGTGCTGGGAACCAAACCTGGAACCTGGATTCTCTGAAGAGCAGCCAGTGCTCTTAACTGCTGAGCCACCTTTCCAGCCTCCTACCCCTCTCCGTCGTCGTCCTCGTCGTCATCGTCGTCGTCCCTTCCTCCTTCCTTCCCTCCCTACTTCCCTCCCTCCCTCCCTCTCTTCCCCTCCTCCTCCTCCTCCTCCTCCTCTTTTTGAGACAGAGTCTCCCTATAGCTTTAGCTGGCCTGGAACCCACTATGTAGACCAGGATGGCCCAGAGCTCATAGAGATCCACCAGCCTCTGCCTCCCAAGTGCTGGAGTTAAAGGTGTGTGCCACCATGCCTGTAGCCCCAGCTGGCCTAAAACTCACTATGTAGACCAGGTCGGCCTCAAATTCACAGAGATCCGCCTGCCTCTGCCTCCAGAGTGCTGGAATTATGTATATGTATGTGTGTGAGGGGGGATATGTTGCACATGAGTGCAATGCCTGTGGAAGCCAGAAGAGGGTGTTGAATCCCCTGGAGCTGGAGTCGCAGTTGGTTGTTAGTGGCCATGTGGGTGCTGGGAACTGAACCCAGGTCCTCTGTAAAAGCAGTATGCACTCTTAACTACTGAGCCATTTCTCCAGCCCCTTGAGATTTTATTATTTTAAAATTGTGTTTGTGTATGTATGTGTGCATGTGAGTGTGTGTGTGTGTGTGTGTGTGTGTGTGTGTGTACACATGAATGCAGTGCCACAGAGATCAGAAGAGGGTGTTGGATCCCCTGGAACTGGGGTTCTGGGAATTGAACTCAACTCCTCTACAAGAGCAGCTAGTGCTTTTAACCTCTGAGCCATCTCTCCAGATCCTGTGTGCCTAATTTTTTTGAGAAAGATTTACTTTATTTACTTATTTTGTGTGTCCCAGAGTGTGTGTGCATGTGCAGGTGTTTGTGTGTGTGTCTGTGTGTGCGCATGTGCAGGTAGGTGTTTGTGTGTGTGTCTGTGTGTGCATGTGCAGGTAGGTGTTTGTGTGAGTGTCTGTGTGTGCATGTGCAGGGCGGTGTTTGTGTGTGTGTCTGTGAGCGCATGTGCAGGTAGGTGTTTGTGTGAGTGTCTGTGTGTGCATGTGCAGGGCGGTGTTTGTGTGTGTGTCTGTGAGCGCATGTGCAGGTAGGTGTTTGTGTGTGTGTCTGTGTGTGCATGTGCAGGGCGGTGTTTGTGTGTGTGTCTGTGAGCGCATGTGCAGGTAGGTGTTTGTGTGAGTGTCTGTGTGTGCATGTGCAGGGCGGTGTTTGTGTGTGTGTCTGTGAGCGCATGTGCAGGTAGGTGTTTGTGTGAGTGTCTGTGTGTGCATGTGCAGGGCGGTGTTTGTGTGTGTGTCTGTGAGCGCATGTGCAGGTAGGTGTTTGTGTGAGTGTCTGTGTGTGCATGTGCAGGGCGGTGTTTGTGTGTGTGTCTGTGAGCGCATGTGCAGGTAGGTGTTTGTGTGAGTGTCTGTGTGTGCATGTGCAGGGCGGTGTTTGTGTGTGTGTCTGTGAGCGCATGTGCAGGTAGGTGTTTGTGTGAGTGTCTGTGTGTGCATGTGCAGGGCGGTGTTTGTGTGTGTGTCTGTGAGCGCATGTGCAGGTAGGTGTTTGTGTGAGTGTCTGTGTGTGCATGTGCAGGGCGGTGTTTGTGTGTGTGTCTGTGAGCGCATGTGCAGGTAGGTGTTTGTGTGAGTGTCTGTGTGTGCATGTGCAGGGCGGTGTTTGTGTGTGTGTCTGTGAGCGCATGTGCAGGTAGGTGTTTGTGTGTGTGTCTGTGTGTGCATGTGCAGGGCGGTGTTTGTGTGTGTGTCTGTGTGCGCATGTGCAGGTAGGTGTTTGTGTGTGTGTCTGTGTGTGCATGTGCAGGGCGGTGTTTGTGTGTGTGTCTGTGTGCGCATGTGCAGGTAGGTGTTTGTGTGTGTGTCTGTGTGCGCATGTGCAGGTGTTCGTGTGTGTGTCTGTGTGTGCATGTGCCCTTGTGCCACAGTGCCTGTGAGTAAATCAGAGGACAGCTTCCAGGAGTCAGTTCACCTTCCTACCTTGAAGGTTCTGGAGATCTGACACAGGTCGTCAGGTGTGGTGTCTTTGCCTGTTTAGCCCTCTTGCCACCCCTACCTTGTTTTAGTTTTTTGTTGTTTTGGTTTTGGTTTTTGGTCTTTTTGAGACAGGGTCTCCCTGTAGCCCCAGCTGGCCTAGAACTCACTAAATAGACCAGGCTGGCCTTGAACTCACAGAGATTCACCAGCCTCTGCCTCCTGAATGCTGGGATTAAAGGTGTGCGCCACCATGCCTGGCTATATTTAATCTTTTTTTACATTTGAGTGTTTTGCCTGCATGTATGTAAGTGTACCACATGCATGCAATGCCCTCAGAGTCCAGGAGAAGGCATATGATCCCCTTGACTGGAGTTACAGACATTTGTTAGCTGCCATGTAGGTACTGGGAACCAAACCTGGGTCCTCTGCAAGAGCAGCCAGAGCTCCTAACCGCCGAGCCAGCTCTTCAGCCCCTGTATTGCCTTTAAAACCTTTTAATTCCTTCCTCCCTCCCTTCCTCCTTCCTTCCTTCCTCCCTCCTTCCTTCCTTCCTTCTTCCCTCCCTCCCTTCCTCCTTCCTTCCTTCCTTCCCTTCCTTCCCTTCCTCCCTCCCTTCCTCCTTCCTTCCTTCCTTCTTTTCTTTTGATTTATTTGAATTTTTGAGATTGGGCCTTACTACATAATTCCAGATGTCCTGGAACTCTCTATGTGGCACATACCGGCATCAAACATGCAATGGTCTTCCTGTGCTTGGGTCCCAAGTTCTAGAATTACAGCTGTGTGCCACTTCCAGGACTTGATCTTCGTAGATGACATTACTCCCAACATTGACAGTCAGGGTTGTCCCTCCTTCCTCCCTTCCTCCCTCCCTCCCTCCCATCCTTCCCTCCCTCCTTCCTGTGTGCATGCATGCTTGCTCAGCTGTGTGTGTGGAGGACAGATGACAACTTGTGGGTGTAGGGTTTTTTTCCATTTTTTCCTGGGTAGCAAGGATGAAACAAATGCAGGACATCATGCTTGGTGACAGTAACTTTACCTGCTGAGCCATTTCTCTGGCACCACCTCTGTCTTTTAGAAATGAGTTCTTTCAGGACACCTAAAGCAGGTCAGACGTATGGGTAAAAATGTAGAGGAGAGCTGGACATGGTGGTGCGCACATTTGACCCCAGCACTCAGGAAGCCAAAGTAGGCGGATCTCTGTGAGTTTGAGGTCAGAACCAGTTCTAGGCTAGCTGGGGTTACATATTGAGACCCTGTCCCAAGAAAAGAAAGAGAGAGAGAGAGAGAAAGAGAGGGGGGGGAGGGGGAGGGAGGAGGGAGGGGGAAGAACAAAGGAGGGCAGGCAGGCAGGCTGTGATGATGTCTGTCTTCCTAGCGCTTAGAATGTGAAAGGAGGGGAATTGTGAGTACAAGCCCAGCTTGGGCTACATAGTGAGTTCAGGGCCAGCCTGGACTACATGATGTCTCAAGATGTTTTCAAAGGCTAGGGAGAGAATTCAGTGAGTATATATAACAGTATATACCATGCAGTCATGCTGACCTGAATCCAGTCCCCAGCATCCACAACAAAGCCAAGCATGATGATGAAGACCTATGCTCACAGTGCAGGAAGGATGGAGATCCCTGGACTCAATGGCCAGCTACCAGAGCCTAACTGGAGAGGAGAGCCAGGGAGACACGCTGGCTTAGGAAAAAAGGTGGACGACACCTGGAACTGGAAATACAATTAAACAGTTAATAGCTCTGGCTGCTCTTGCAGAGGGCCTGGGTTTGGTTCCCAGCACCCACATGGCAGCTAACCATTTGTAACTCCAGTTCCAAGGATCCAGCACCCTCTTCTGACACACATTCACAAAGGCAAAACAAGCATATACATAAAATAAAAAAGTATAAAAAAAGGATGTCTGGTACCTGAGGAAGGCTGTACAAGGTAATCTGGCCTCCATGTTTGTGTACACACATCTGCGCACATACAGAGGTTTCCACTCGTTTACCCCCTAATGCCAACATAGGGATGTGGGAGAACATGCTCTTATGCTTGACCACCTCCGACCACCTCCAAGCAGAGAGCCATGGCCATGGCTTGCAGATCCACCCTCTTTTCCAAGACCCAGTGAGGAACTGGAGGCACAACTCAGTTACCACAGAGCCCTTGGCTAGAATCCCCCAGTGAGGGGCTGGGGCTGTGACTCCGTGGTAGAGCAGCATCTCAGATTTCCTGAGAACATGCACTGAAGTAGTGCTTGCTGAATGTCTCCCCTCAGCATTCTGAGGTCAGGGCAGCGGCCAGTGTACTCAGGGTGGTGGTAGTGCGGGGAGCACTGTGTCGTTCCCAGAGCCTCACAGTCCAGGTGGGGACAGGTGCCTGCTTCAGCATCAATATGCTCCAGGAACCCAGGGAGGATGGAGAGGAAGGGGCATGTGGAAGTCAGAGGACAACTTGTAAGTGTCAGGATCAAACTCAGGTCAGCTAGCTGGCTTGCTTGGTTACAAGCGCCTTTACCTGCGGAGCTATTTCATTAGCCTCTTTTTTTGGTCTTTTTGAGACAGGGTGGTCTCCCTGTAGGCCCAGCTGTCCTGGAAATCAGTATGTAGACCAGGCTGGCCTTGAACTCACAGAGATCCGCCTGCCTCTGCCTCCTGAGTCCTGGGACTAAGGGCGTGTGCCACCATGCCCCACAAACCTTTTTTTTTTTTTTTTTTTTAATTTTATTATTTTTATTTTATGTGTATGCATGTATTGCCTGGGCCTGCAGAATTCAGAAGAGGCTGTCAGATCCCCTGGGACTGGAGTTACAGACAGTTTTTAGCTGCCATGTGGGTTCTGGGATTCGAACCTGGGTCCTCTGCAAGAACAACCAGTGTCCTTCACCGCTGAGCCATCTCTCCAGCCCCCAGCCTCATTTTTTTAAAAAAAAAACAAAGTTGCTGTTTTTATTTTTTCTTTTCATCACCTGGACTCTTGTCTCTGACACACAAATCCATCATCCCCTCTCCCCTCAAGCCTGAGTTTCCCTGAGAACCCGGCTTCCAGATTTCACATTTCCTGCCTCCCCATGTCCCTTCGCTGTCTTGCCAGGACGGTAGCCGCTGAGGTGCGGAAGCAGGTGTCCCGGGAACGCAGTGGCTCCCCTCATTCAAGCAGACGCTCTAGCAGCTCCCTTGGGGTGAGTCCCTGCCCCCACGGCTTGCCACAAGCGGAGTACCTCGGGCTCAGATTCAACTCCCCCCGCACCCCGTCCGTGTTCAGTCCTGGTGGGAACTGCCGGCAGACTCCCTGCCATGGCTGGGGGAGGTCCAGGCCTGCCCCGTTCCCATCAGGACAGAAACTGTAGGGGGGTGTTACCCTCTTCCTGGACCACCCAGATGGGGCCCCTGGCTGGGGGATGGGAGAGACTTCCTGCCATGGTGGGGGAAGGGGTGGGTCTGGTCTTGGCCTAGGGCCTCTGGGATTGTCTCTGGCCAATCCTTCCTGTCATGAATTCTTTCCAGACCCCAGGGTGTGATTTCCTTCCTAGAATCTGGAGGGAGGGGGTGGGGCACTGGAAAGTCTGAGGTCACTGCCTTCCATGCACCCTCCAAAGCTCCATTACCCTCATTGGCTCCCACCGCCCTCTTCTCCCAGTCTAAAACCAATCATAATGAGACCACCATCACCAGGGTCCCCAGCCCCAGCCTCATCATCAGTGTGTGGGGTGTCCTGGCCACTGTCCTTCCACTCAGGTCCCCTTGACAGAGGTTATGGAGCCTGTGGACTTCGAGGATGTCCTTCTAAGCCATCCACCGGATGTGGAGCCTGGTCCTCTGAGGGACTTGATAGAATTTCCAGCTGACGATTTGGAACTGCTCAAGCAGCCCCGGGAATGTCGGACCACAGAGTCTGGGATCCCCGAGGATGGGTGGGTTCAGCACCACAATCCCTTCTTCCTGAGTCCCAATACTCCCAAGGAATGTGCTGTGTAACCTTGGGCAAGTCACTCTTCTTCTCTGGACCGCCATGTTCTGCAGCTTTGATTCACTTATTTTGTTTTTATGTTTTCACTGCATATATGTAAGCACCCAGTGGAGACCAGAAGAGGGTGACGGACCCTGGAACTGGAGTTAGGGATGGATTGGTCATGTGGGTGCTGGGAACAGAACCTCAGTTCTCTGCAAGAACAGCCTGTGAACCACTGAGCCAGCTCTCCAGTCCCTGATTATATTTTATGTGTATGAGTGTTTTGCCTGGATGTTTGTAACTGCACCTATGCATGGAATACCCATGGAGACCAGAAGAGGGTGTCAGATCCCCTGAAACTGGAGTAACACTATTGTTGGTTAGCTACTATGTGGGTGCTGGGAACTGAACCCAGATCCTCTGCAAGAGCAGCCAGTTCTTTTAACCACTGAACAAGCTCTAGCCTATGTTTTGTTTTTTGTTTTTTGTTTTTGAGCAGGGTCTCCCTAGTCCTAGCCCACCTGGAAGTCACTATGTGGACCAGGCTGGCCTTGATCTCAGAGATCCGCCTGCCTCTGCCCACCTGGGCACTGGGTTTTGGTCTTTTTGAGACAGGTCTCCCTGTAGCCCTAGATGACCTGGAACTCACTGTGTAGAACAGGCTGACCTTGATCTCACAGAGATCTACCTGTCTCTGCCTCCTGAGTAGTGCTGGAATTAAATAAAGGTGTGCACCACCATGCCGAGCCTGGTTTTTTTTTCTTTTTCTTTTTTTTGAGAGTCACACTATCCCAGCCTAGTCGGAAACTCACAGCAATCCTCCTGCCTCAGTATCTCCAACACTGGTATTGACAGTCCCTTTCTCCTAGGCTATTAGAATGTTCACATGGTGTCCTGCCTCTGTTTACCCTGATTTTATTTTATTGTAGAAAATTGGATGCCCAGGTGAGGGCCGCCGTGGCCATGTACACAGAAGACTGGGTCATTGTTCACAGAAGGTGGGTCCACCTGGACTTAGAGCAGCTCCTAGGGGAGGGGGAACCTGAGGTTCAGAGGGCTATGCTATTGTTGATGGTTGGTCCCTATTTATCTGCCCACCTTCCCTTCCAAGGGTGACTGGATTTCTCCAGTAGAGCACTAGGAGGGCTGAAGGTTTTGTAGGTGTCCCAGGGAGTCTTCAACTTGCTACCTGCTTAGCCCTCCCCTCCTGCTAGGTATCAGCACCTGAGTCCATCATACAGCCCTGTTACCACAGACACACAGAGAGAGCAGCAGAAGGGCCTCACCTGCCAAGTCTTCGAGCAGGACGCCTCAGGGGACGAGAGGACAGGTCCAGAGGACATGGTGAGGGAACTCCTGGCTGGGTTTATTTATCGAGTGCTTAGTGTATACTAAAGGCTTTTTACTTGTGAGATCCCTTCATCCTGTGAGTCAGGGCAACAGCTATTATATCTACTTTGTAGATAGAGAAAATGAAGCACAGAACTTACATTGTCAGTCAGCATGTATGGAGCACCTACTGTATACCAACAGTCATTCTAAGTTACTCATATGGTTTCCATTGTTTCTTTTAGATGTAGGTTGGGGAGCACTGGGCATTTAGCTCAGTGGTAGAGTGCTTGTCTAGCAGGTGTGAGGCCCTGTGTTCAATCCTCAGCTATGGGGTTAGCAAAGCCCCCCCCAAAAAAAAAGATACACTAAGGAAACAAGATTTAGAAAGGGAAGCTGAGGCTCTGAGAGAGGGTCTGAGACTCCTAGTCACAGAGCTGAACTGGATTTGAATCACAGCCAACATACCCAGTGAGAACTACCTCCCCCCTGGCAACAGTGAGTAAAGTCCCAGGGAAGGTTCTGATTGGTCTAGCCAAAGTATGGCTTTACCTCCAAACCAAGCCCTGGGGCCAGAACTCCCCCTTCCCCCCGGCAGCAGTGCATAAAGTCCCCGGGAAGACTCCCGTTGGCCCCAGTAGAAAGATCACTTTCCCGGCAGCAGTGGACAAAGTCCCAGAGGCGCTCCTTGGTACCTGCCAGTCATATCTTTCCTCAGAGCCAACCCCAGTGGGAAGAAAGCTTCCCTCTCTGGGCAACAGCAAGTTCAGAACCAGGGAAGGTTTTCATTGGCTCAGACCAGGAATAGCCTAACCTGGGGGCTAAGCCTCACTGGGAAGAACTCACACCTGCCTTGGCAACAAGTGAACAAAGGCCCAAGGAAAGTCCTGATTGGACCAGCCGAGAAATGGCTTTACCTCAGAGCCAATCCATAGTGGGAAAAGCTCTTCTTTTCCCTGGCAACACATGAAAAAAGTCTCAGGGAAGGTTCTTGTTGCTCAGCCCAGTCTTTGGGACTGGCAGGTCAGCTAGATTTGATCTTGGTCAAAAGACCAAAGAAAGGTCACTGATAGTTACCGCCCACAGCAGTGGTAAAAGGCTCCCCTGATAGAAGAAGTCTTTCCAGAGGTTTGTGGAGAGGGCCAAACAAGCCCCTAAGTGACCCTTGTAGCAGTGATTCCACCCTGGCCTGCCTCTCACCTTCTCTGAGTATAGATAAGAAAGAACAAAGACAGTAGTACATCCAGTTGGCTCTCAGCACTTGCACATTCTTCATCGGTAGGATGATTCCCGGCACTGCTCGGGCTCCCCAGAGGACACCCCTCGAAGCAGCGGAGCCTCTGGCATTTTCAACCTAAGGAACTTGGCCGCTGACTCACTTCTGCCGTCCTTGCTGGAGCGGGCAGCCCCTGAGGACATGGACCAGCGTAATGAAGCCCTGCGGCGGCAGCACCGCACCCGTGCCCTGCTTACCCTATACCCTGCACCTGATGAGGTGGGTACTCACTGGCTCAGCCAACGTGCTAACCACCTACCGTATATGCCTACATTTATCTAGCCATTTATTTGTTTTTGTTTGTTTGGTTGGTTGGTCTTTTTTTGAGACAGGGTCTCCCTGTAGCCCCAGCTGTCCTGGAACTCACTATGTAGACCAGTGGACAGTTTGTAGCCACCATGTGGGTGCTGGGAATCACACCTGGGTCCTTTGCAAGAGCAGTCAGTGCTCTTAACCGCTGAGCTATCTCTCCAGCCCCTACAAGTGCTTTTTTTTATATACTGACATTTATCTAAACAAATTCGGTTGGTATCTACTGTATATCTCTTAGTGATTGGACCAGCTGCTCTATGTTTGCTACTGGGGGTATATAGCCTGGCTAGAAGGGAAGGAGGGCATTTCTGGCTGAGGAACAACAGCATGTGCCAAGATTCAGAGGCAAGGTGCTGAGAGAGGTTTGTCAGGCTTGGGGAGGTGTCTAGCTAATCTTGGGTCTGGCATTTTAGATCCTTCATAAAGGACCTATCCCAGCTGCCCCCTCTCTCCGCAGGATGAGGCTGTGGAACGCTGTACTTGCCCAGAGCCACCCCGGGAGCACTTTGGACAGAAGATCCTTGTGAAATGTCTGTCGCTCAAGTGAGTCATCATGTGGGTTCCTCTGTGCTATAGGCTGCATGACAGGTGTCCTGCTACCTGTGAGGCCACCGTGGACTACCCTCTCCATTTTCCAGAAGGCACAGGTGCCCCAAATGCTGGCATGTGCTGTGCCCCACATCCCTCTTCCTCTTTTCATTCAATCAGTCCCCGTCACTCACTGAGAGTTTCAGCCCTCTTCTCCTACTGACAGTTTTAGCTTAAATGTTTCCCTACTCCCTGGGAAGCTACTCTACACCCCCACCCCAGGCATCTCTCATCACAAGTCTTTGTGGTCCACTGCATGGTTCTGTGTCCTGCATACAACAGGCACTCAGTGAGTGTTTGTTGAATGATTATTTGAACCCACAGTCCTGATTCCCAACTCTTTGAGCTTGACACCCCTGTGGGAGAGAATAGAACTTCTGTTTCCTGCTCTGATCCAGACAGAAATGGGGTTGGTGAGGGGCAGGGCTGGGCCAGGCTCCAAGTCCACTTCCTGTTCACTTGTATTCCCATGAACTTCAGGCTGCTCCCAGGATGGAGGGTCCTTGGGAAGCTGTGGGCCAGACTCCACCCCCTTCCACCCTGGGTCCCAGCGGGAGGGCAGACAGGTACCAGAACCTGGTCTTAAAACTCTCATCTTTTTTTTTTTTTAAAAAATATTTTATTATTTAATGAGTAGGAGTGTATTGCTGGCATGTTTGTGAGTACACCCGTGTTGTACAATGCCACGGAGGTCAGAAGAGGGCTTTGGATTCCCCTAGAACTGGAGTTAAGGATGGTTCATAGCCGCCATGTGGGTGCTGGGAATTGAACCTGGGTCCTCTGCAAGAGCAGTCAGTGCTTTTAACTGCTGAGCCATCTCTCTGGCCCCAAAACTCTCATCTTAGTGGGCCTTGAGAGATGACTCAGTGGTTAAGAACACTGGCTGCCCTACAGAGGATCCAGGTTCTAATCCCAGCATCCACATGGTAGCTAACAACCATCTGTAATTCCAGTTCCAGGGGAATCAGATGCCTTCCTCTGACCTCTCAGGCACTGAACTACCTGGGTGTACCTACCTACATGCAAGCTATATACTCATACACATAAAAATAAAATATTTTTTTTAAACTCTTAGGCATAATACTTTTGGTGATCTGTACCTCAGTTTCTCTACTTACATCCACTTCACAGGCTTACAGGGAGATTAGATGAGTTAACATAGGCACAGCACTGCCTAAAATAGGAAAAAAGACTCTAGTGTCTCTGAAAATGTGGCTCAGTGGGCAGAATGCTTGCCTAGCATGCCAGAGGCCCTGGGTTCCTGGGATGGCCAATAACCATCCATCCGTAACTCTAGTTCTGGTCTCCATGGGCATTTCATGTATGTGGTACATTTACATACATGCAAGCAAAACACATATACATTAAAAAAATTTTTTAAAAAACAGTTTTTAAGAGCTAGAGAGTTTGCTCAGTGGTTAAGAGCACTGAGTGCTCTTGCAGAAGACCCAGGTTCAATTCCCAGTACCCACATGGTGGCTAACAGCCATCTGTAACTCTACTTCCAGGGAATCCAACACCCTCTTCTGACCTCTGTGGGCATTGCACACACATGGGTACACTTATATACATGCAGGCAATACACTCATACACATAAAATAAAGATGATAAAAAATTTTTAAAGTTTTTAAAAAAGAAAGAAAGAGGTGTAGGGTAGGTGGATGGCGGGGTCAAGAAGAGGTTCCCTCATTTGCTTACAGGTTTGAGATAGAAATTGAGCCGATCTTCGGCACCTTGGCCCTGTATGACGTTCGTGAGAAAAAGAAGGTAGACACTGCCTCACCTTCCTCTCCTCCTGCGTTCCCTCTTCCTCTTTGGTGGGAGGCTGTGGGCACCCTGGACATGGTGTCCTCTACTGCCGCTCATGTCCCCAGATTTCGGAAAATTTCTACTTTGATCTGAACTCGGACTCCATGAAAGGGATGCTCCGGGCCCATGGAACCCACCCTGCCATCTCCACCCTGGCCCGCTCTGCCATCTTTTCTGTGACCTACCCCTCTCCCGACATCTTCCTGGTTGTCAAGGTGCCTGTGGGGCCCTGCAGGGGGCGGGGATCATTGATGGTGGTCTGAGCCACAGGCTCTGCTTCTGGCTTCATAGAATGAGAACCAAGTATCCCCATGAAAGGGGAGCCCAGAGGAGGGAGACTCCTGACCTAACCTAGGTGTGTGTATGGGGCGAGGGGATTCATAGCAGGCTTCCAGGGACAGGTGACTGCTGGGCTGAGTCCCATCAGGAGGCTGCAGGCTGCAGACCAGAGCATGTCAGGCACACAAAACAGCACAAGGAGGCAGCTGAGAGCTTTGCCAAGTTGAAAGGTTTTTCTTTAGGCCTGGAAGTTAAAAGCGCTCAGTAGTTAAAAGCACTGGTTGCTCTTGCAAAGGATCCGGATTCAGTTCCCAGCACCCACAGGGCAGCTAACAGCTGCTGGTAACTCTAATTGAGGGGATCCAATATGCTCTTCTGACCTTCATGGGCATTGTACACACAGATGCACTTACATGCAGGCAATACACTCATACACATAAAAATAATAAAATTTTTTGAGGCAGGCATGGTGGTGCACGCCTTTAATCCCAGCAACCAGGAGGCAGGGACAGGCAGATCTCTGTGAGTTCAAGGCCAGCCTGGACTACAAAGTAAGTTTCAGACCAGCCCTATTACAGGGAGACCCTGTCTCAAAAAGACCAAAAAGAAAAAAATAATAAAATTTTTTAAAAAGACAAGTTTTTCTATATTATACTTATCAGTTATTTTGTTTATATATATAACCACATATGTAATATATAAACAAATAAATAACATATATAATATATATCTCTATATTAAGATGGCTTCTCACTATGCAGCTCTGGCTAGCCTAGAACTCACTATGTAGACCAAGCTGGCCTCAAACTCACAGAGATGAGCAGGCCTCTGCCTCCTGAGTGCTGGGATTAAAGGTGTGAGCTACCACACCTGGCTTTATTTTTAATTAAAATTTTTTTTTATTTTGTTACTATTATTATTATTACTATTTGGTCTTTTTGTGACAGGGTCTCCCTATCATGGCTTTTTAAATTTAATTTAATGTTTATTTTTTGAGATGGGACTTGGATAACCTGGAACGTCTCAGATAGCCCAGGCTGGCCTTAAACTCACATAGAACATCCTCCCTCTGTTGAAAATTTAAAAAAAAAAAATTTTTGAGGCAGAGCCTCATGTAACCCAGGCTGGTTCAAACTCATGGTACCTGAGGATGGTCTCGAACTCCTGTTACCGACTGAGGCATAGTCTCTGAAAATGTTTTCTAAGTTAAGACACTGATTTGTGTGGTGGTGTATGTTGGTCATCCTAGAACTCTGGAGGCTGAGGCACGAGGATTATGAGTTTGGGTTTTTTTTTTAAATTAATTTTTGTTTTGTCTTTTTGAGACAGGGTCTCCTGCAGACTCAAATGACCTGGGACTCACTATGTAGACCAGGCTGGACAGAGATCCACCTGCCTCCCAAGTGCTGAGATTACACACATACACCCTCATGCCTGGCCTTTTTTATTTTTCTAGGCAGGGTCTCACTATATAGCCTTGGTTGCCCTGGAACTCGCTATGTAGACCAGGGTAGCCTCAAACTCACAGAAATTCCCCTGCTGTTATCTCTCAAATTCTGGGATTAAGAGACTTTGTCTTTAAAACAGAAACTGGAGCTGGAGAGCTGGCTCAGTGGTTAAGAGCATTGACTGCTCGTTTGCAGAGGACCTGGATTTGGTCCCTAGCACCCACATGGCAGCTCACAACCATCTGTAACTCCAGTTCCAGGGGATCTGATGCCCTCTTCTGACCTCTGCAGGCATTGCACACACATGGTACACTAATATACATAAAGTAAAAAAATAAATTAAAAAAAATTTTTAGTCGGGTGTGGTGACACACACCTTTAATACCAGCACTAGGGAGGCAGAGGCAGGCAGATCTCTGTGAGTTCAAAGCCAGCCTGGTCTACATAGTGAATTCCAGGACAGCTGGGACTACAGGGAGACCTTGTCTCAAAAAGACCGAAAAAAAATTTTTTTTAAAGAGGAAAAATTTAAATGTTGAGAAAATATTCATAGATGAACTAGAGCTAGGGGTTTGAGACACACCTAAAAGTTGGCAGAATGCCGGGAACTCAATCCTAAGGACTGGGAGACACAGAAGGTGTTGGAGCAAGAGTTCCATGATGGGCTCAGAGGATAGTAAGCAGCAGAGTGCTTGCTGGGGCTTTGGGAGTCCAGGGTCCATCCCTAGTCTGATGATGAAATGTTGGAGGGGTCCCTCACTGGGCCCTCCTGCCTGCAGCTGGAGAAGGTGCTTGAACAGGGTGACATTAGTGACTGCTGCGAGCCCTACATGGTGATGAAGGAGATGGACATGGCGAAGGTAGGTCATAGGTGAGGGGAGACAGGGTGGGAGGAGCAAGTATCTAAGGGTGCGGAACTCGGACGTGTGCTGAGCTGCTCGGGTGGGTGTGTGTGGTTCTCCCACAGAACAGAGAGAAGCTGGACAAACTGCGCCTGGCAGCCGAGCAGTTCTGCACCCGACTGGGTCGGTACCGCATGCCCTTTGCTTGGACGGCAGTGCACTTGGCTAACATCGTGAGCAGCGCTGGCCAACAGGACCGTGATTCCGACTCTGAGGGCGGTGAGGACGCGTGCCACCTGCTGGCTGGTGGTGGCATTTTACCAGCCTCTCCCTCTGCCCATCCTCCTGCGAGGAGGCGCGCACCACCTACTGAGCGGTGGCGGCATTACACCTCCATCTCCATGTTGCCAACCCTTTTTCCTGTACCCTCGCTGCCACCTTCACCCTCTCTTCTAGAGCGTAGACCCACTTGGACTGAACGCCGCCGTCGGGGAACCCAGGATCGAGCCAGTAGTGGGGATGATGCCTGTAGCTTCTCTAGCTTCCGCCCGGCCACATTAACTGTCACCAACTTTTTTAAGCAGGTGATTTTGATTTAAAACAAGAGGCCTGGGAGGAAGGGTACCCAGAGTCTCAGCCTCTCGGCTCATGGGAAGCCTATCCCTTGCAGGAGGCTGAGCGGCTGAGTGATGAGGACCTTTTCAAGTTTCTGGCAGACATGCGGAGGCCGTCGTCCCTACTGAGGCGCCTGCGACCTGTGACTGGTGTGTGGAGCATCCTGTAAACCACAAGTGTCACTCACATAGTCATTTGACAAACCTCTGTTGAGGACCTATGGGGCTAGGCATTGGGAACCCAACCCTTGAGGCTTGGACAGGAAGTATAATAAATAGGCCAGCTATTGGGTTTTGTTCCAGATGGGTGCAGCCACCTCCAGTTAAGGAGAGGCAGTCCAGGCTAGGAGGCTCCCAGGCAGGTGAAAACAAAATTCTTTCTCCCCAGCTCAGCTCAAGATTGACATCTCTCCAGCTCCTGAAAACCCACACTTCTGCCTGTCCCCCGAGCTACTTCATGTCAAGCCCTACCCAGACCCCAGGGGACGGCCCACCAAGGAGATCCTGGAGTTCCCTGCCCGTGAGGTCTACACCCCTCACACTTCCTATAGGTACTGCCTCCTGGCCCAGTGGGCCTCAGAGGAGGCCCTCATTTGTGTGGCTCTCTGTGTGTTTGTTTACTCATGTATGTGCAAGTGCATGTGCACATGTGTGTGGAGACCAGAGGATAACCCCGGCCCTCAATCCTCAGGTGCTATTCACCTGTGGGGGTTTTTGTTTGTTTTTTTGAGACAAAGTCTCCCTGTAGCCCTAGCTGGTCTGGAACTCAGTGTGTAGATCAGGCTGGCCTCAATCTCACAGAGTTCTACCTGCCTCTGCCTCCCAACTTCTGGGATTAATGTATATGAGTGTTTTGCCTGCATGTATATCAGTGTACCTGTGTCATGCAATGCCCACCAATGGCAGAAGAGGGCCTCAGATCCCTTGGAACTGGAGTAAAGGACAGTTGTTAGCTGCCATGTGGGTGCTGGGAACTGAATCTGGGTCTTCTGTAGAGCAGCCAGTGCTCTTAACCACTGAGCCATCTCTCCAGCTCCTTTTCATTCATTATTTTAAAATATTTATTTGCTTATTTATTTATTTATTTATTTATTTATTTATTTTTGTCTTTTTGAAGCAGGGTCTCCCTGTAGCCCCAGCTGTCCTGGAACTCACTGTGTAGACCAGGCTGGCCATGAACTCATGCCTCCCCAGTGCTGGGACTGCAGGCGTGCACCACCAGGCCTGGCTTATTTTATTTATTTTTATGAATGTGTTTTGCCTGCATGTACGGAAGTATACCATGTGCATGCAATGCCTGTGGAGGCCAGAAAAGGGCTTCAGATTCCTGTGTACTGGAGTTATAGACAGTGGTAAGCCACTATGTGGATGCTGGGAACTGAACCCGGGCCTGCAAGAGCAGCACCAGCGCTTTTAACCACGGACCCATCTCTCTAGCACCTGTTATTATTTTTTGGGGGGGAGCATTTGAGATAGGGTCTCATTCTGTAATCATCGCTGGCTGGTCTGAAACTCACTATGTAGACCAGACTGTCTTTGAACTCAGAGAGATCCACCTGCCTCTGCCTCCTGAGTGCTGGGATTAAAGGTGTACACACCACCATGCCTGGCCTATTTTTATTATTTTTAATTATGTATATGACTACATCTAAGGGGGCTGGTGCCCACAGAGCTAGAAGCATTGGATCCCCTGAAGCTGGAGTTATAGGTGGTCTTAAGCCCATGACATAGGTGCTGGGAATTAAACTTAGGTCCTCTGTAAGAGCAATATGCCACCAAGGACTAGTCATGCTACAAGGGACACTTAACATGCTGCACACTGAGCAATCTCTCTAGACACCCACCTTTTTTTTCCATACAGTGTTTATTATTAGCCTGGAACTTGCCAGATAGACCAGGCTGGCTAGGGAGCCACCTGTCTGCATCTCAGCACTGGGATTACAAGTGCACATACCCCACTCTTTATGTGGGTGCTGGGAATCAAACTCAAGTCCTGATTTGTCTGACAAGTACTGCACTGAATGAGCTGTCTCCCCAATCACTGCCTCATCTTTCTTCTTCCTCTCCTCTATCCCTCCCTTTCTCTTTCTCTGTCTTTCTTTCTCTTTCTCTCTTCCTTCTCTCTCTCTTTTTTTAAGACAGGATCTCCCCGTAGCCCCAGGCTGGCCTGAAATGTAGACCAGGCTGACTAGATCCACCCACCTCTGCCTCCAGAGTGCTAGGATTAAAAGTGTGTGCTACTATACTACTTCCTCTTCCTCCCTCTCTCCCTCCCTCCCTCCCTCCCTCCCTCCCTCCCTCCCTCTCTTCCTTTATAACAAAGTCTCATGTGGCCCAGGCTGGTCTTGAACATGCTGTGTAGCCAAGGATGACCCTGAACTCCTGATCCTCCAGCCTCTGCCTCCTGAGTGCTGGGATGACTGATGTATGCTGCCATACTTGGTTTATGTGGTGCTGGGAATGGAACCCAGGGCTTGTGTGTGCTACCCAAGCACTCCACCCACTGAACCCCAGCTGTAGCCCAGGCCCCTGTCATTCTTATAGACACACAGACAGACATCCCACATCAGTTGCTTCTGTTGTGTTTTATTGTGGGGTATGGGGAACTCAAAGGGACTCATGTCCTCTCCCCAGCCCTCCTCCATGGGGCTCTGTTTCTTCCTTGCATCCTTCCTGTCTTTCTTTCTGTCTCTGCTCTGTGGCAGGAAGCTCTGTGTCCTGGCCAACCCAGACAGCTCTGCCCTATGCAGGGCCATGTGAGCATGTTTAGTGTCCCTTGCAGCATCACTGGTCCTCGGTGGCATATAGGCAGTCTCAGGCCGGGAGAGCTGCTGTGTGGAGTCTGTAGAGGAACATGGAGTTCAGTCAAGGCTGGGGTGGGAGGGGTGGGAGGCTCCTTCCAGCAGCCCTATGCACCCTCCACCCAGATACCCCCATGTCAGAGTCAGAATCACCTCTCCTGGATCTGTCGCAGCCACTGTTGTTGCTCTGCCATCTTCTTCCTCTGCCGTTGCACATGACCAGTGAGAGCCCACAGGAGGTGACTCTGCTTGTCAGCTCGTGTCTGTGGGAACAATGAGCAGACCTCAGCCAAGGGATCCAGTTCACCTCCCATTCCCCTAACCCCTTTCAGGCTTCCCTGTTGAAATTTGTATGACCCAGCAAGTCCCCAACACCCTCTGGCCTCACTTTCTCCATTTGTAAAGTGAATTTAAGATAGGATGCAAAGGGGCATCAAATAGTACTTACTGGGGGCTTGATAAAAGGCACCAGATACCATGCTAATAAACACTGTACAGTGCCTGTCCATTTTCAGGCCCCGGTGTTGCTCTGAAGTAACTGTTGCTGCACTTGTTTTAGTTTTATTTATTTATGTGTATGAGTTTTGCCTGCATGTATATAAGTGCACCATGTGCATGTAATGCCCATGGAGGTCAGGGGAGGGCATCGGATTCCCTGGAACTGGAGCTAGGGATGGTTGTTAGCCTCCATGTGGGTGCTGGGATCAAAACTCAGGTCCTCTGCAAGAGCAGCATGTGTTCCAGCCCCATTTATTTTATTTTATTTTATTTTAAATTTTACTTTGTTTATTGTGTATGTACCATAGCATACGTGTGGAGGTCAGGGGACAAATTGCAGGAGTCAGTTCTCTCCTTCCACCACATGGGTCCCAGGGATTGAACTCAGGTCCTGAGACTTGACTGCAAGTGCCTTTACCCACTGAGCTGAACCTGTCATTTCTCATTTACTGAACCTGTCATTTATTTACTTACTTATTTTTATTTTTGGTCTTTTTGAGACAGGGTCTCCCTATAGTCCCAGCTGGCCTGGAACTTGCTTATGTAGACCAGGCTGGCCTCAGCCTCACAGAGATCCTACCGCTTCTGCGTCCTGAGTACTGGGACTAAAGGCGTGCTTCACCGTGCCCAGCTCTTATTTATTTTTGAGACAGGATTTCATGTAGTTCAGGATTGTCTCAAACTTGCTATATAGCCACAGGTGGCCTTGAACTCCTGATCCTCCTGCCTTTACTTCCCAAGTGCTGGAATCACCAGGTTTTTGTCCTTATTTGCAAATGGGAAACTAAGGCATGGAAAGGGTCACTCACAGTAGAAGGCCATGGACAACTAGGAGGCCCCTGTAGCTCAGGATTCACAGACTGGTTCAGTCTAACCCCTCTCAGGCCTGGGACCCCTTACCTTTAAAGTCTCAAATTCTTGGTCTGCCTGGCCCAGCCAGGCACCTCTTAGTTGGACTTCTAGTCTCCGCAGTGTGTCCTGTAGAACCTTCTGGGCCCAGGCCACCTCCCCAAGCTGTCGGGCTGTGGCCTCTGTGCTTATGTGTAAAGCGTCCTCTTCCATCTGCTCAATAGATAGTATCACATTAGTGGGGTTGCCAGCTCGTTGGTTTATTGCTCTTTCTCTGGTCTAAGCTAACCAGGGCACTAGGACACCCCTGGGCTTGAACTCTTTTCCTCAGACTCCTATCCATCCAACAACACCCCA
Organism: Nannospalax galili; assembly: GCF_000622305.1. Lineage (NCBI taxonomy): Eukaryota > Metazoa > Chordata > Mammalia > Rodentia > Spalacidae > Nannospalax > Nannospalax galili. The sequence goes on along the minus strand of NW_008338997.1, from coordinate 347,490 downwards.
GTCCATTGCCTACCTGCATCTCTGACAAACTGATTCGAAGTTCCCGTGTTGCATCCCGGCCCTGGCTGACTTTTGTGCCCAGGAGTCCCAGCGCTCTATCAAAGAGACCCAGGCTGTGCCCAGCCTCCGTCAGCTGCGCCTCAGTGGCCCTATACACGCTGTTGAGGGCCTGGCCCAGCTGCAGAGCACCATGGAAGAGCAGGGTTAACTCTTCATATTGTGCTGGCTCCGGGCCACCTAGAGGGGCCGCTGGGGCAGGTCGGATGGCTGATGCCAAGGCCCACAGGAGGTAGAGAGCGAATGCAGCCATGGCTGAAGGTCTTGGGGGTGTGGTATCTGGGCCACTGTTGGCCACCTTTTATGTCACCAGGTTGTCATTAACCTCCCTTGTCAATGATTAACTGGCTGCCCTTGCACAAGGGCCTGGCTGAGGTTCAGCAGTTGCATCAGGCTGATGGATAAGCAGGCCATGCTGGTGTCATGCTGACTGGGGCTCAGGGCCAGCTGGGGGGTGGGGGTCTGGGGGAACATAGATCTCAGGACAGGGTTCTATGAGGACTGAAGCAGTGCATTCAGCCTGAGTTTCCCTACAGGGGTCTCTACACACCTGACAACAGCATGGTCGAAGCTTGTACCGTGACACCTCTGAACCACCAAGGGTCCACCTGAGCAAGTCAGATCTTTATGCCACTATTTACCTGTAACTATTCTAGGCCCTGTGTGGAATCTGGTCTCCTTGTTCTTTTCCCACAAGCTTGTAATGATTGGGTCTCTCTGCCTGGTTGACAGCTAGAAAGGATAGGGAAGAAGTCCCTTCCTGGGGCAACAGAGCCTGCCCCCCAGCTCAGTACTAACTACCATTTGACTTCCTAGATAACTGAGGGCAAAATCCTCAATTTTCCTGCCTGGAGGAGGCGTCCCACATGTGGTAATAAGCATTTATTGAGCACCTGCTGTGTGTACTGCCCCTGCAACAGGTCCCTGGCTCCTCTGTGAAATTGCAGTCATTACCCTCACTTGCAGATAGGAAGTAATAAGTAAACCCCACATGGTGGCTCAGGTCTGTCATTCCAGGACTAGGGAGGCTGAAGCAGGAGGATCTTGGGTTTGATGCCAGCCTGGGCTACAGAGTTAGACCCTGTCTCAAGAAAACAAGGGCTTGGGGTAAAACTTGGGGGTGGAATGCTCACCTAGCATGTACCAGGCTTTGGGTTCCATCCCCAGCATCACAGAAAACTGTCATGAAGTTTTGCAAATTGAGTGCTTGGAATGGTCCTTTGCATCCAGTCACTGCCCTATAAGTGTATGCTGTGATGATTGACATTATGGTTGTCAATCGTAGGTATTGTGTTCAAAGGCTAAGTTGACAGAGCAACTGAGGCTCAGAAGGAAGAGGTTGAGGCTTGTGCAGTTACTGCTGGGGGAAAGAGAGACAGGGCCTGGACCCCAGATTCTGACTCTGTCTCTACCTGAGAGGCAGGTCCCATAATTCCAATGGGTGGACAAGGTGGAAGTTGGGGCAGAGGACAATCATGCCCCAGGGCCACCTTTTTTTTTTTCTTTTTAGAGACAGTTACTCCCTGTAGCTCAGGCCAGCTTCCATCTCACAGAAATTTGCCTGCCTCCAGAGTGATAGGAGTAAAGGCATGCACCACTATGCCTGGCTAGTACCTGGCTGGTTCTTTCTGGCACCCCAACCTCTCCAGAGGTTCCTCTGACACCCCCATTTCCCATCCCTCCAGGAATCTCCTGTTTGTGTACCCACACAGACTCAACTTCAGCAGCCGCCAGGGCTCTGTGCGCAACCTGGCCGTGCGGATCCAATACATGGCTGGTGAGGATCAGAGCCAGGCCCTTCCGGTGAGTGATGGTGCCCTGGAGAGAAGGGGTCAAGGCAGGGCTGGGATGTTCCCAGCAGGGCTCTCATATTCCCCACTCCCTCAGGTCATCTTTGGGAAATCTAGCTGCAGTGAGTTCACCCGTGAGGCCTTCACACCAGTGGTCTACCATAACAAGTAGGCAGGATTGGGACTCGGGAACATGGAAGGACCCTGGAGGTGTTCAGGGTTGTGGGACAGTTGGGAGATGTGTAGGCATGGGAGCAGGAAGAAGGGGGTCATGGGTCCTGGGGGTGCAAATGAGATAACTTGATGCGGGGTGTCATCTTGTGGGATTCTAGCTCCATAGCTGGCCCCTTACCCCTTGGCTCTGTCCTATCAGGTCCCCTGAATTCTATGAAGAATTCAAGCTGAGACTTCCTGCTTGCATGACTGACAACCATCACCTCTTTTTTACATTCTACCACATCAGCTGCCAGCCTCGGCCGGGCATGGCCCTGGAGACACCTGTGGGCTTCACTGTGAGCCACAGTCACCCCCATAGCCTCCTCCCCTGTCCCCATTCCTTAGGGAACCCTGGCCATACCTCATCCTTGTTCATCCATCCTCTCCCTAGTGGATCCCATTACTCCAACATGGCTGCCTGAGGACCGGTCCCTTCTGCCTGCCCGTGTCTGTGGACCAGCCTCCACCCAGCTACTCTGTGCTCACCCCTGATGTACGTACCTGAGCTCCCCAACTCTGATACCCTCATTGCCCCTAAATGCATTGCTCTCATGGGCCCTTTGCAGCTTCCTGCCCGACTTTCCTCTATGTCCCTGGAAGGCTTGCTGGCCTTTACGGACCTCTGGGTCCCCTTGAGCTACCTGCCCACCCTGCTAGGATGCTTCTGTGGGCTACTGCACCCGGCATGTCCCTTCCTGTACTCCAGCTAGCTAGCCCTTGCCTCTCTCTCACTGTCCCCCTCTAAGGGATCCTCTCTGGTTATTAGCACCAGTCCTTTGTGATTTTTTTTTTTTTTTGTCTTTTTTTTGAGACAGGGTCTCCCTGTAGCCCCAGCTGTCCTGGAACTCACTATGTAGACCAGGCTGGCCTTGAACTCACAGAGATCTGCCTGCCTCTGCCTCCTGAGTGCTGGGATTAAAGGTGTGCGCCACCACACCCAGCTTTTTCCTTTTTTGAGGCAGGGTCTCATATAGCTCAGGCAGGCCTCAAATTCTATACAGATGACGTTGACCTTGAACTCTTGATCCTTGCCTCTGCCTCCCAAGTGCTAGGACAACAGGCATACACCATGATACCTGGCTTTCCCTCTATAATGTTTGCTTCCTCATTAACCCCATTATACCACCTCTGTCCCCCTTCCCCTCCACTACCTCATGAATGCCCCTGTGGTCTCAGGTTCCCCCCCATGAATGCTATTCCTAAGTCATTGCTTTTTCTGGTTCATGTTCACACCCCATTTTCTGCTTACCCCCCATGAGCATGTGGTTTCCAGCCTATCCTTGGGGTCTTCCTTTACCCTCTGGGAATGGACTAGGGAGCGGGTACCCAGCTACTCCCTCAGGCTGGGCCACAATCTGACCATGGTGTTGCAATTATGACCAGGGCCACGGCCTGGCCTGGTGGCCTGATGCCTGGGGGACGGTCAGTCCATGCCCATCCCACTTCTCTTTCCCGCAGGTGGCACTGCCGGGCATGCGCTGGGTGGACGGTCACAAGGGTGTGTTCAGTGTGGAGCTCACAGCCGCATCATCTGTGCACCCCCAGGTACAGCGTGGGATGGGAACCCAAGACCTCCTGGCCCTTTCCCCTTCTGTTACCCTGAGATTGAGTAAGACTGGCAGCTGGCTATGGAAGGGCTGGCCTGGAGCCATTGGACGTGACTTCGTCCATCTGACCCACAGTGCTAACTCAGGTGGAGGGGGTGGCCTCCAACCCCTGTCCCCTGAGCTCTCATGTCCTCCCTTTTACCCAGGACCCCCACTTGGATAGGTTCTTCACCCTGGTACATGTTCTCGAAGAAGGGTCCTTTCCATTCCGCCTCAAGGATACAGTGCTGAGCGAGGGCACCATGGAGCAGGAGCTACGGGCCAGCCTGACTGCGCTGCGCCTCGCTAGCCCTGAGCCTCTTGTGGCCTTTTCCCACCATGTCCTTGACAAGCTGGTCCACTTGGTTGTGCGCCCCCCCATCATCACTGGCCAGATAGGTGAGCCTGTGTGTCCTCTGGCCTCAAAGAGCCCCCCCCCCAATTTCCTACCCCTGAGTTTTTTCCTATAGTTGATTTGTTTCTCTGACCTCTGTTTCCCCATATGAAAAATGTCCCCCAGGCCCCCTGAACCCCAGAGCAGGTCCTTTAAGATCCCCAGTGAGCCCTTGTACCCTTGTGTCCCCTTCTCTGGAAGGTGACTGAGAAGGTGAGAGGCCTTGCATTATGGAACTTGACCTCTGCTCCTCTTCTCTGCCCAACAGTGAACCTGGGCCGGGGGGCCTTTGAAGCCATGGCTCATGTAGCCAGCCTTGTGCATCGGAGCCTGGAGGCCGTCCAGGATTCTCGTGGTCACTGTCCACTGCTGGCTGCCTATGTCCACTATGCCTTTCGTCTTCCTGGTGGTGAACTTAGCCTGCCAGGCGGTATGTGTTGGCTGGGAACCTTGGGAGATGGGCAAAGCACATCAGGTGAAAGCAAACAGCATGTACAAAGGCCTGGGGTCTTACAGACTGGCTTAGGTGACTTGCAAGACAGATAACACTTCACCCACTTTGGCTGCAGCCCCAGAGGTGTGGTTTCGAAAAATTTTTTGTTTATTTTTATTTTTTGATTTTGTATATGAGTATATTGCTTGCGTGTATGTAAGTGCACCCATGTCATGAAATGCCTGTGGAGATCAGAAGAGGGCATTGAATTCCCGGAACTGAAATTATGGATGGTTGTTAGCCGCCATGTGGGTGTTAGGAATCAAACCCCAGTCTTCTGCGAGAGCAGCCAGTGCTCTTAACTGCTGAGCCATCTCTCCAGCCCCAAGATGTGGTTTCTCCAGTCCCGATGCATGGTTTCTATATACTAGACTGCCAGCTTATTCAGCCAGTCAGCAGGAAGCTGAGAAGAGGGCTTCAAGCTGCGCTGCCTGTTGTTTTTTTGGTTTTAGGGTTTGTTTTTGTTTGTTTGTTTGCTTGCTTGCTTTTGAGATAGGGTCTCCCTGTAGCCCCAGCTGACCTATGTAGACCAGGCTTGTCTTGAACTCACAGAGATCCAACTGCCTCTGCCTTCCAAGCTCTGGGATCAAAGGTGTGTGCCACCATGCCTGGCAGCTGCCTGGTTTTGAGTACTGTTCTATTGGCTAGAAGCTGTGTGACCCTGGGCAAATGCCTTCCCCTCTGAACATGTTTCCCATTTCTAAACTGGGATAATAATGCTGTCTACCTCACAAAGACACTGGTAGTGAGAAGTGACAGCCATCTTTGTAAAGTTCTTTAGACATAGTGAGCATTCAACAAAATCGGTTTTATTAGCTAGGTGTGGTGGGTGCACACTTTTTACACTTTAATCCCAGCACTGGGAGGCAGAGGCAGGGGAATCTATATGAGTTCAAGGCCAGCCTGGTCTGCATAGCAAGTTCCAGGCCAGCTGTGGCTATAGGGAAACCCTGTCTCAAAAATAAAAAAATAAAAAAGTGGTTTTGGCAAGGCCTGAGCTCAGTGGTAAAGCACTTGCCTAGTGTACCTGAGGTACTGGGTGTGAGTTCCAGCACCAGAAAGAAAGAAAAGGGGAGACCAGAAAGGGAGGGAGGGAAGGAGGAAGGGTGCGAGGAGGGAGGGAGGGAGGAAAGAAAGAGGGAGGAGGTAAGGAGGAATGGAAGGAAGAGGAAAAGAAGGAGGGAGGGAAGAGGGAGACGGGGGGGGGGTAGAAAGGGAAGGGAGAAGGGAGGAAGGAAGGATTTTGGGCTGTGAGTGTGGCTCATTGGTACCTTGGATTTCATTCCCAGCCCTGAAAGAAAAGAAAATTGGATCTTTTCCCCAATTAGTAGATAAATAATAATGCTGCAAAATGCCTACATCCCAGGCTTTGCTGTACATTCTCTCTGCTCATTCTCAAAGCTGCTGTCCAGCAAGGCCATGGTAGCTCAGAATTGAGCCATTTCACCTGGATTGTGGGTTGAGCGGGATGGACCCATCCAGGCAGGTGATGCTCATCCTGTGCCCGGCATCCTAGGGGCCTCTCTGGCTACTCTGCAGCCAGCCACACTGGCTCGCAGCTCTGGCCGCCCTGCAAGCCTCTACCTGACACGTTCTAAGAGCATCAGTAGCAGCAACCCTGACCTGGCCGTGGCCCCTGGCTCCGTGGACGATGAGGTAGCCCGCATCCTAGCCAGCAAGGTAGGATTCGGGGGCTGGCACCCTCCAACCTCCCCTACCTGGAACCCTAGCCTCCCAGGCCTGTCTGCCCAGTGGGCGGGTGAAGACTCTCCATGTTGAAGGGGCTGGTAAACCAGAGGGCACCACCTGGAAGAAGGTCAGTCCTGCTGCATGAGAAGGCTACAGCTGTCTCCCTTGCAGAGCTGTGGAGTTCTGCATTCCATGGTTGATGGATGATAGGGACAAGGGCCTGTTTCAACAAAAAGTATGGTGTACATGGTGCAGCAGGTATGCACATGTGCACAGGTATGTCTATGCATGTGCTCCATGCACAGATGTATAAAGATGTGTATACATATATGCAGCTGGTATGCATACACGTATATACACATATATCCCATGCACACATATATAGGGTGCATATACACATATACCCTATGCACACACATAGATGCATATACACACATTCCTGATGCACACATACACACAATTACCCCATGTGCACACAAACAGATTCCCCATGCACACATGTACACAGGTGCATGTATACACATTCCCCGTGAACACATGTACACATGTGCATATAGATATTCCCTGTGTACACAGGTACATGTGTGCATATGCAACCAGTACAGAGGTACATTTACACACATTCCCCATGCACACATGTACATAGGTCTATATATACACATTCCCATGAATACATGTGCATATACACATGTTCCTCATGTGCACTTATGCACAGGTACATATGTACACATCCCCATGCACACACACACATACATAAGTGCACGTATACACATTCCCTATGCACGAGGGTATCCATGTAAATGCACACAAATTATCCACGCACAAACATTCATGGTGTATATGCACCCCACACACAAATTCACAGTGCATGTGCACACATTCCCCACACACATGGGTACACTGTGTATACACACACATTCTCCATGCACACAGGTGCATGGGTACACATATATGTTTCCTATGCACATAAGCATACTGTGCATATGCATATCTTCCCCACACACATGATTACATGGTATATATGCACATACCCACAGTGCTGTGTACTTAGCTATATATATTCCATCTTCACATGTACATAGTACATGTCCTCATGTCCCGTGTGCACATGCATCCCTGAACATACATACACATACTCTACCTGCTTCTGTGTGGGTTCATGTCCAAAGGCCTTCCAGGCAGTGACCCACTGCATGAGTGCATGCCCACAGCACATTTCCCAGGACTGTGCAGGAGCACACATGGCATGCATGTGGTTCAGGGCAGTGCCTACACTTGACATCCTGTCTCTCCTTTGTAGTGTTTGGTCCAGGGCATCACCCCTTCTCTGTGTGTCTCCAGGGCGTCGATCGCTCACACTCCTGGGTGAATTCTGCTTATGCTCCTGGAGGCAGCAAGGCTGTGCTGAGGCGGATACCCCCTTACTGTGGGGCTGACCCCAGACAGGTGCCTCTGTCCCTGCATCTGCATGTGTGTGACATCACCTCTGCATGAGCTGCTGCCCCCTTCCTGGCTACAATAAACTAACCCTGGCGGCTGTCTGAGAGACCCCTTATATCCTGCCTCATTGGGGCTGTGAAGGTCTCTGTAGAGAGATCACCCAGCATGCACAAAGTTCCATCCCCAGAACTGCAAAGCCAGGCGTACAGGCTAAATATGCTTTACCATGAGCTGCACTGATTTTTGTTGTTTTGTTGTTGTTTTTTTGAGACAGGGTCTCTCTGTAGCCCTGGCTGGCCTGGAACTTGCTATGTAGACCAGGCTAGCCTCTATCTCACAGCAATCCACCTGCCTCTGCCTCCTGGGTGCTGGGACTAAAAGCATGGGCCACCACACCCAGCTTCCCAGCATTGTTTTTTGATACAGGGCCTCACTGTAGCCCAGGCCAGCCTAATGGTTATGTAGCCAAGGATGACCTTGAACTTTTGATCTTCCTGCTTCCACCTTCAACTGCTAGGACTACCAGTGTGCACCACCAGGCTATGTTTACGGGGTGCCAACATGCCCAGCCTTTCTTCTTAATCTGAATTTGACTTTCTGGTAGTGCTGGGGATGAATCCCAGTGCCTCATGCATGCTACAAAGTGCTCTGCTACTGATCCACACCCCAGCCGTGCAGTGGCGTTTTCACCAGGGTCTTTACTCCTCAGTTTACTGAAGAGTCAGCTAAGCCTTGGAGAGCCACTAGGAAGAGTGACTCAGTAATGGTGGGGTGCTATCCCAGGCAGGAGGTGGCAGGAAGGCCAGTCTGCAGTGTGTGACCCGTCCATTTTACACATGCTGATCAGGGTATGGCTAGGACCATGGGAGCTACATATATACAGGTTCCAGGGAATGAGCTAATTTCATCACTGGACCACCTTTCCTGGCCAGTAAATGAGGCATGGACAGTGAAGCTTGAACTGCCTCCCTGTCCCCATTTCATCGATGGGGATGCTGAGGCCCAGGGAGGTACTGAGCCAGGCTGAGGCAGAGGGTGCCAGGCTGGAATCCAGAGCGCACAGCACCATGCCGCCTTCTCTGTCTTAGCTTCCTTTTCCCTCTCCTCTGCCCACATTCATGGCCTGGGCCTGTGGTCCTTTCTGTTCAACTCCATGCCCAGTCATCTCCTGTGGTCACAAACTTCTTCAAGCCACTGGCCAGCCTTTGTGTGTGCTCCTCCCTCCCAGGCTGACCTCTGCCCTCCGTCATCTTCATCATCTCTTCATCTGTGCCACCTCCCTCATCTTCACCCCTCCCTTGCTTTGCCACCACATCCACAGGCCTTTTTCTTTTGCATTTTCCCCCCTGGATGTTGGGGATGGAACTTGGGGCCTTGCACTACCCCCGAAGCACATCCCCAACCCTTTATTTATTTATTTGTTTGTTTGTTTGTGTGGAAGGAGAATGGGGTCAGAGGACAATTTTCAGGAGTTAGTTCTCTCCTTCTACCATATGGTCTTGGGGATTGAACTCAGGTCATCAGGCTTGGCAGCAAGCCCCTTTATCTGTTGAGCCACCTTGCTGGTGTTATTTCAATTTTCTATTTATTTTTAAAAGTTACCAGTGTGTGTGTGTGTGTGTGTGTGTGTGTGTGTGTGTGTGTGCGCGCGCGCCTGTTTGTGTGTGTGTCTGTGTCTGTGTGCCTGTGTGTGTGTATGTGTGTGTGCCTGTGTGTGTGCGCATGTGTGTGTGTGTGTGTGTGTGCCTGTGCGCGCGCGCACGCGCGCGCGCGCGCGCGTGTGTGCGTGCATGCGCGCATGTGCTGGCATCAGCTTCAGGTGTTATTGTTTATAAGACTTTTTTTTTTTTTTTTTGTCTTTTTTGAAACAGGGTCTCCCTGTGGCCGTAGCTGACCTAAACTTGATGTGTAGACCAGATTGGCCTCATTCTTACAGGGCTTTGGCCTTCCTCTGCCTCCTGAGTGATGGGATTAAAGACTTGTATCACACATCACTGTGCCTGGCCTTGTTGGTTTTGTTTTGTTTTGTTTTGTTTTTGAGACAGAGTCTCTCACTAGAGCCTGGAGCTCACAGATTAGGCTAGGCTGACTGACCAGTGAACTCCATGGTCTCTTTGAGACAGGGTCTCCCTGTAGCCCCAGCTGTCCTGGAACTCACTATGTAGACCAGGCTGGCCTTGAACTCACAGAGATCCGTCTCCCTCTGCCTCCTGAGTGCTGGATTTCAGGTGTGTGCCACCACATTCCCTGATCTATCTTCTCCGTCTTTGTCTGTCTTTCCCCCTATCTCTGTCTTACCTTCTCTTTTTCTTTCTCCTCTCACATTCTCTTCTCCTCCGTCCCTTTCTCCTTCCCTCTTCCTTTCTTCTGTCTCTTTTCCTCCCTCCCTCCTTCCCCTTCCTCTTCCCTTCCTTTCCTTTATTGTGAGACAAGTTGTCCTATGATGTGGAACTCACAATCTTCCTGCCTCAGCATCCCTACTCCTGGGATTTTGGGTGTGTTCCCTCATGCCTGCCTTCCTCTGTGTCTTCCTACAAAGCCACTAATACCATCATGGGGCCCCACCCTCATGACCCCAATAGTCCTAATCCCCTACAAAGGTCCCACCCTCAGATGCCATCAATAAGGCTTTGGGGAATCAAATACCCAACACTAAGCCTTTCATCCTAGCACTTGGGAGGTAAAGGCAGGAGCATCAGGAATTTAAGGCCAGTCTTGGCTACATAGTGAATTGGAGGCCAGCCTGGGCTACATGAGATCCTGTCTTTAAAAAAAAAAAAAAAAAAAAAAACCACCAAAAAACAGAATTTCTAATGTGAGTGAACTTTCAGGAGATGCACTTAAACCATAGCCTGAGCTCCGAGGACTGTTTCCTTCCATGTTCATGCCAACTCATCTCTCCCCAACCCACATCCACATGGACAGGTCTGTCCTCCATCTGAACTGTCTCATCTCTACCATCCATATCACTAACTCACTTCACCATCGCATGCTGTCCACCCCATCCCATCCTAGGCCATCGACTGCAACTCTAGCCGTGCCTCCTCCTACCTTGAGGCCTCCTCCTCAGCCTCGATGACCCCCCAGCCAAGACCCACTATACCAAAGGTAGTAGGGGGAGAGGGTGGCTGATCCCATGTGCACCCCTGCTTCCCCATGGCAAAAGGGTCTAGGGCTCCTCCCCACATACAAAGCCCAGCAGAGGCTGGAGATCACACTGGTCCTGCTCCTGCATGGCTGCCTGTTGCTCAGACCCCATCCCAGGCTTGGGGCTGCATCCCTTGTGTCATGCTTTCTGGAGGGTTTGTGGGTTGGGTGTACATGGCCCTTGGTAACCCCCAACCCTGCCCGCAGCTCCTGCATGAGGAGCTGGCTCTGCAGTGGGTGGTGAGTGGGAGCACTGTACGAGAGATGGTCCTGCAGCACGCCTGGTTCTTCTTCCAGCTCATGGTGAGGACCCCACACCCTCAATCCAGGGAGACCTCATATTGTACCTGAGAACCCGAAGAAATGGTCTCTAGACTCTTCAAATGATAGGCCAAGCATGCGGCGTGTGCCTTTAATCCTAGCACTCAGGAAGCAGGGGCAGGAGGATCTCCGTGAGATTGGGCCAGCCTGGACTACATAGCAAGTTCAAGGCTGGCTGGGGCTGCAGGGAGACCCTGTCTCCAAAAAGAGAAAGTGGTGGTGGACAGGCAAACATTTAAGGGGATGGCTCCCTGGAGCCCCTGACACTGATGCTGCCTTTCTTGAGAGAACACCTGGACCCAGAGAAGGGGCACTTCTTCCAAGAGACATTTCCACATACTGACATCAGGCTTGAACCTCCCAAATTCCTTTAAGAAACACCTTGATGTCACCTTTTCCAGTACCTGCTGGTCCTTTCTCTGCCAGGCCCCCTGATGAAGTCCAGATTCCTCAAACTCGGCCCCTTAGGGGCTGGGCCAGTGGCTCCATCAGTGCTTGCCACACAATCCTGAGGACCCCAGAATTTGTGAAGATGTAAAGGCTAGGTGTGGGGCATACCTATAATCCCAGCACTAGGGAAGTGGAGACAGGATGATCCCTGGAACTCCCTGGCCAGCCAACCTAGTGAAATCAAGGTCCTCCAGGCCCCAATGACAAAAACTGTACAAGAGGGGGTTAGGCATGGTGGTGCATGCCTTTAATCCCTGCATTCAGGAGGCAGAGGCAAGAGAATCTCTGAGTTCAAGGCCAGCCTTGCCTACATAGTGAAGTTCCAGGTCAGTTGGGGCTACATAATGAGACCGTCTCAAAAAAATCCCCAAAATCCCCAAGAGGTAGACACCTCTGGCCTCCACATGCAACTGTCTCACACAGACACCTCATGCTTACAAAACATAGAGCTTGAGGTTCCACTGTCAGCCTGGCACCACCCAAGTCCCTCCTACCCCTCCCACTCATCAAGCCCTGCCCACATGACTCAAGCTCCTCCCATGGCCCTCCAGCTCTGCCCATGTGTATTAAGCTCCTCCCTCAGCCCTCAAGCCCCAACCCTTCAACTACAACTCCTGAGCTCAAGCCTTTTTAAAAAATATTTTTATTGAATTTTCGTATATTTCATACAGAACATCTTAATCATCTTTATATCCCCTTCCCCATTGGCCCCCTCTCATAGCTCCCCCCACTGGAATTCATACATTCTGTCACTTGTGTTAAGGCCTATCATGTCAAGTTAGTGTCCCCAGATGTCCCTCAGTGCAAGTTCATCCACCGAGGTCTAGTCAGCCTGTCTAGAATCCCTCCCTTTAAGAGCAGCCCTGTTCTTATGCCCTCTGTTCTTGCCTTTAAAGCCCTGCCTGTCACTCCAGCACCCCATTTCCCCTGAAGCCCTGCCTACATATCTTAAGTTGCTCCCTGCCACTTTGAACCTCCAGTTACTAGGCTCAGGTCCTCCTTCCTCACCACCAAAGCCCCGACCATTCTGCCAGCTCTCCACAGCCCTCAAGCTATGTCCATGTCCCCAGAGCTCCACTCATGGCCCTCAAGCCACACTCCTGCCCATTTGGCTTATCCTCAGGTGAAAAGCATGCAACTGCACCTGATTCTGAGCCAGCGCCTGAACACACCCCGAAAACTGCGCTTTCCTGGGCGCTTCCTGGATGACATCTCAGCCTTGGTGGGCTCTGTGGGTCTAGAGGTCATCACACGGGTCCACAAGGTGAGGAGGGACTTGGGGCCTCCAGAAAGAAGTGGCCTAAGAAAAGGGGAAACAGCCAGGTGGGTAGACACCAGTGCTGTAGGAAGAGATGCAGTTTGCCGTGAGGGTCTGTTCATGGTCTCTTAGTATTATTTTTTAACTTTTTGTGATTTATTTATTTTAATTTATTTGTATGAGTGTTCTGCCTGCTGGCATGTATGTAAGTGCACCACATGTGTGATGTGCTGTCAGAGGCCTGAAGAGGGCGTTGGATCCCCTGGAACTGTAGTTACAGATGGTGGTAAGCTGCCATGTAGGTGCTGGGAACCAAACCTGGGTCTTCTGCGAGAGTAGCCAGGTTAAGAACCTCAGAACCTCTGAGTCATCTCTCCAGCCCTGTCCTGATATTATTAAATTACATTTATTTATTATTTATTTATGAGTGTGTATGCACATGGGCACACACATCACAGTGCATGTTGAAGGTCAGAGGCCAAAGAGAAATGGCTCTTGAGAATTTGATGGAACCATTTCAGGTTTTTGAAATGCTGCTGTGGCCCACATCAGCCCTTATACAATCTTTGTGCTGGTCTTAAAGTCTCTATGTTGGTTTCCCTGAAGCTTTCCCAAGTGCTGACATTAGTGTGGTGACATGAGTAATGGACACTGCATTTTCATTCATTCCTTTGACATTTAATGAGCACCAGCTGTTTCCAGCTCCATGAGCAAGACAGACCCAGCCAGATGTGATGCCACATGCTGTGACCCTAACACTCAGAAGACCCACACAAAAGGGTCATAAATTCAAAAATAATAGAATATGGCTAGGCATGGTGGTGCATGCCTTTAATCCCAGCACTCTGGAGGCAGAGACAGAGCTCTGTGAGATTGAGGCCAGCCTGATCTACATAGTGAGTTCCAGGCCAGCTGGGGATACAAGGAGACCCTATCTCAAAAAAACTGAAATAAAAAGAAAAAGACCAAGCGAGTTGGAGACATCATATAGAGGTGGCCTTGGTGAACGAGACTGGGCAGTGTGGACACGGACTGAGAGGATCCTGTGTCCCCAGGATGTGGAAGTGGCTGAACGTCTCAACGCCAGCCTGGCTTTCTTCCTCAGCGACCTGCTGTCTATAGCAGACAGGGGCTTCGTGTTCCGCCTGGTACAAGCTCACTACAAGCAGGTAAGTGTGGGGGTGGCTAGCGTGTGAGGGTATGGCCAGGGTAGATGGTTGTGGCATATGCAGGTGTTTGCATGGCCAGTGTATGAGTGAGTTGAGCGTGGCCAGTGCCTGAGTGGTTGATAGCATGGGTGGGCGTGGCAATACCTGAGTGGCTGAAGGTGGGTGGGTGTGGCTGAGATGTCCGCCAGATGAGGGATGTAGGGATGGTCTGTGAGCAGAGCTATGGTGAAGTCACTGCTGCTGCTCCCTTACCTACAGGTGGCCACCCGGCTACAGTCATCCCCCAACCCAGCCTCCCTGCTGACCCTGCGCATGGACTTCACCCGAATCCTGTGCAGCCACGAGCACTACGTGACCCTCAACCTCCCTTGCTGTCCCCTGTCGCCGCCAGCCTCCCCCTCCCCCTCCTTGTCCTCTACCACCTCCCAGGTAGGCCCCTGCACATCTCTCCCTTCTCCCACATCCCTCCCCCTCCTCTGCCTCCCCTATCCTCTACCCCCTCCATCTTCCTTTCCCTTTCATCCTCCCCCTCCCTCCTCCCTCTTCTCTGTTGGGTTTTGGTTTCCTATCTTCAACCCAGTCTTCCACATTTCTGGGTACTTCCTGGTAGGCTTCTGCCCAGGTGGACCCTTGACCTTTGACTTTTCACCTCTGAGTCTTCACCCACATCTGATCATTCTCAGAGATTTCCCAGGAAAAACAACCCCAGAACCTAATTCTCAGACTGACTTTCCATATGCTGTCTCTTTGAGTGTGAACCCCATGCCCCATCACTTAAGGGATAGGTTAATCCTGACCTCTCACTTCTGACCTTTAACACTATGCTCATGGTAGTCCCGCTGCACCATCACTGCTATCCCACAGTGAGTGTGGGGGCAGTATCATGACACACTACTGTTAATTTTTTCTTTAAAAAAAAAAAAACATTTGAGCTAGTGAGCTCTTGCAGAGGACCTGGATTCAGTTCCCAGCACCCACATGGTGGCTAATAATACCCTCTTCTAGCCTCCGTGGTCACCCACACATACATATACATATCTTACACAATAAATAAGATAAATAAATAAATAAAATCTTATGGTCAGGTGTGGCAGGTAGATCTTTGTGGTTTAATAAGGCGTTCCAGGCCAGCCAGAGCTACATAGTGATGACCTGTCCCAAAAAGGGCATGGTGGCACGCGCCTTTAATCCCAGTGCTCATCTTTAATCCCAGCACTCGGGAGGCAGAGGCAGGCAAATCTCTGTGAGTTCAAGGCCAGCCTGGTCTATGTAGTAAGTTCTAGCCCAGCTGGGGCTGTAGTGAGAACCACTCAAAAAAAAAAAATTATCTATTTTGTGTGTGAACACATGTGTGCCATGATGTGCATGTGGAAGTCAGAGGACAAGTTGTACAAGTCAGAGCTCTCCACCATGTGGGTTCTGGGAATTGAATTCAGGTCCTCAGGCTCAGCTGAAAACCCTTTTATCTGCTGAGCCAACTTCCTGGCCACTTCTGAGGAGATTTTAGGAGTGGAAAGTGAGAAATACCCAGACTAGGACTTGTAGGTTCGTCTCTTTCATCCCAATCTCTTATCTCTAGCTCCTGATAATATGGCTTGAGTAACTCCCAAGATGGCCATCATAGTCACCTTATACCTCTGACCCCTGTCCCTGGACACCCCACTTTTCTGCAGAGTTCCGCCTTCTCCAGCCAGTCTCCCGACCCCAAGGTGACCAGCATGTTTGAGCTGAGTGGAACCTTCCGTCAGCAGCATTTTCTGTCTGGACTTCTGCTGACTGAACTGGCCCTGGCCCTGGAGCCTGAGGCTGAGGGGTGAGTAGGGGGGTCTTGGGTATGTCCAGGGCAATGCACAATAGGCCAGGAGCCTTGTCTGCTCTGTACTGAGCACCCCTTTCGCCACAGGGCATCCGTTTTGCACAAGAAGGCCATCAGTGCAGTGCACAGCCTGCTATGCAGCCACGACATTGACCCTCGCTACACAGAGCCCACTGTGAAGGCCAGGGTGGCTGAGCTGTACCTGCCCCTACTCTCCATTGCCAGGGACACACTGCCACGGCTGCACAGCTTCACAGGTCAGATCACTGGGAAAGGAGGGGATACCATGATCCTCTAGGGCATGGGATCGGGAAGTCAGGACAACGGAAGCAAGCAGAGTTGACCCAAAGGTCAGCAGACCAGGTTCAGGTTCTACTATACGGCCTTGAACCTGTGACATCCCTGAACTTTGTTTCTCACCTGTGAATTGAAACAGCTTTGGTGTGTGTTACATCACACAGAAATATGTGCAAATATGGAGTACTATAAAACTGACATTAGAGTGGGCATGGTATTGCAGGCCTAGATCCCAGCACTCAGGAGGCAGAGAAAGCTGGATCTCCGGGAGTTTGAGGCCAGCCTGGTCTAAATAGTGAGTTCCAGGCTACAAAGAGACCCTATGTCAAAAAATCAAACAAGGGGTTGGAGAGATGGCTCAGCAGTTAAAAACACTGGCTGCTCTTGCGGAAGACCTGAGTTTGTTTCCCAGTAACCATATGGCAGAGAGCAGCCATCTGTAATTCCAATTCCAAGGGATCTGACACCCTCTTTTAGCCTCTGTGGGTATTGTACACATGGTGCATTTATATACATGCAGGCAAAACACTCATACATATAAAATAAAAATAAATAGACGTTATTTAAAAAACAAAGGCAAACAAAAATCCCTGACATTGGTAGCCTGTGCCAAGTGGGAGGCACAGTGCCAGTGCCAGCATGCTTTACCTTCTGAGGGAAGCTGAGGACAGCTAAACGGGAGGATGGGAGTGATAGAAATAAAAGTCAAGGTCCAAGGATCCCATCAATGCTGTACAAAGAACAGGTGGGTAAAATAACTCAGCAAGGCACAATTTTCTTTTACAAAAGGGTATGTTGTGTGGTCAGTCAGACCCAATAAGCACACAGGGTCCAAAAGCTTGGTAGGCTTTTATCTATAAAGCAAGAATACTATATTTTGCTAGGCATGGTGGTACACATCTTTAATCCCAGCACTTGGGATGCAGAGACAGGTGGATCTCTGTGAGTTCAAGGCTAGTGTGGTCTACATAGGGAGTTCCAGGCCAGCTGGGGCTACAGGGAGACCCTGTCTCAAAAAAAAAAAAAAAAAAAAAAAAAAAAAAGAGTGCCACGTCTTTTCTCT
Source organism: Nannospalax galili (assembly GCF_000622305.1). NCBI lineage: Eukaryota > Metazoa > Chordata > Mammalia > Rodentia > Spalacidae > Nannospalax > Nannospalax galili. The sequence continues at coordinate 330,304 of NW_008338997.1, read as the reverse complement.
GTTGGCTGGGGTTTCTCCTCACAGGCTTTCAGAATCTGGGCTAAGGGAGAAGAGCTCCATTGCCCCAGGCCATCAAGTTCAGGAATGCATTAGGGCCCTTTACCAGGCCCAGCAGGGCCTTTCTTTAGAACAAAAGTTTTACAGAGTGTTGTGGGATTAAAAGATAAGAATTCCTTGTGCCTGTAGACCCAGCACCTGGGAGGCAGAGGCAGGAGGATCTCTGTGAGTTCAAGGCCAACCTCATCTACATAGTGAGTTCCAGGACAGCTGGGGCTACAGGGAGACCCTGCTTTAAATAGAAAAAAAAAAAAAAAGGTATGATAGTCAAGATACCACTCCAGTAAGGCTATCTAAAAGGGTCCAAAAGTAAATCAGTGGCTTTATTTGCATAATTGCAGGATAAAGGTAGGAAAGGAAGTCTTTAACTGATATCTAGAACAAGATGTGAGGGAAGAGAAAAAGCAAGAGCATTATGAGTTCTCAGGAACAAGGAGAGCTTCCTGATGGGCTCACAAGAGCATCCATCTATTGGGTTTCTCCTTGTTTTTCTTTTGGCTTCCAAGGGTGGACTCCAGAGTGATGAACTCAAGGTTTGCTTTCAGGCACTTTCATGCAGTTGGAATGGCTAAAAATCACAGTGTGAGTTCTCTCCCAAATGGGAGGGAGACAGGGAGAGAAAAGTAATGTAGTCATCATTTAATTTTTAAGTTAAAACAATATTGGAGCTGGGCATGGTGGCCCACACCTTTGATCCCAGCACTCGGGAGGCAGAGGCAGGTGGATCTCTTTGAGTTCAATGCCAGTCTGGTCTACATAGTGAGTTCCAGGACAGCTGGGGCTGCAGGGAGACCCTGTCTCAAAAAGACAAAAAACAAAACAAAAAAACCAACAAAAGAATATTGGGCCTGTCTTAGCTGCAGGCAGGCACTGCAGTGTTGAATTGTGTCATGGTCTGAAGTCTTATATCTGAGTAACGTTTGTCTCATCAAGAAGAAAATCATTAGTGAGAATTGTCTAAGTAATATCTCGTGTGAACTTGAGCCTAGTGGCTGAGAGGGATAATCCCTTGGACTCTTTTTTTTGGCTTTTTGACACAGGGTCTCCCTGTAGCCCCAGCTGGTCTGGAACTCACAGAGATCTGCCTGCCTCTGTCTGCCTCCCGAGTGCTGGGACTAAAGGCATATGCCACCATGCCTGACATCTCTTTTTTTAATTTTTATTTTATTTATTTATTTATTTATTTATTTATTTATTTATTTATTTATTTATTTATCTTTTTGAGACAGGGTCTCCCTGTAGCCCCAGCTGTCCTGGAACTCACTATGTAGACCAGGCTGGCCTTGAACTCACAGAGATCTGCCTGCCTCTGCCTCCGGAGTGCTGGGATTAAAGGCGTGTACCACCATGCCTGGCTACTTTTTATTTTTTTTAAAAATATTTATTATTTTTATTTTATGTGTATGAGTGTATTGCTTGCATGTAGGTGAGTGCACATGTGTTGTGCAATGCCACAGGGGTCAGAAGAGCGCTTCGGATTCCCCTGGAACTGGAGTTAAGGACGGTTTGTAGCTGCCATGTGGGTGCTGGGAATCAGACCCAGGTCCTCTGCAAGAGCAGTCAGTGCTCTTAACCGCTAAGCCATTTCTCTAGCCCTTTTAACCTTTTTAAAAATTAATTAATTTATTTATTTATTGTCTTTTTGAGACAGGGTCTCCCTGTAGCTCTAGGTGGCCTGGAACTCACTATGTAGACCAGGCTGGCCTTGAATTCACAGAGATCTGTCTGCCTCTGCCTCCCAAGTGCTGGGATTAAAGGCATGTGCCACCATGCCCAGCTATTTTATTTTGTATGTATGGGTGTATTGCCTGCATGTACGTGGGTGCACCCGTGTCAGATCCCCTGGATACAGCCCCCTCTCTTTTTTTTCAAGAAAAGCACCCAGTGAAGTTAGAATAGTAGAAGGAGAAACTACCCTCAGATATGTAGGCTCCAAAAAATAGGAAATTAAGAAGGAATTCATGGTCTCAAACCAAGGGAAGGAGTCCATGTTTCTTACTACCATTTGTACTTGTGAATGCCAAGCAGTGTCATCTGAATCTACTCTCCAGGTTGTCAAGTGCACTTTTCCCTTCCTCTTTCCCCTGCTCATAGTGCTCAATCCTCTACACAAGCCATATCTGGAAAAGGCTTCTGAGGGAAGCAGAAGAATGGGGAGGTGTGCCCCTGAATGTCACCTTGACTCCATTTTGTTTTACTCAAGCATGTCTTAAACTGCGATCAGACAAATCTGCGGCCCTCCTTGTTGACTGGAAATCATGACATGTAGAAAACAATTCATTAATAATAGTCAATCTTGATTTAAAACTAGCAGGCTGTGTGGAAGTTATACCCATTTAGAAAAGTAACTGCCTAGGGACCATATGATCTAAGGCCTTTTCAGACCTAACCATACCAAGCCACTCTGCTCCTTTTTTTTGTTTGTCTTTTGCCTTTTTGAATCAGGGTCTCCCTGTATCCCCTGCTGGCCTGGAACTTACTATGTAGACGAGGCTGGCCACGAACTCAGAGATCCGTCTGCTTCTGCTTCCCAAGCGCTGGCATTAAAGGCGTGCGCCACCACGCCCTGCCTTCTGTTCCAGTTTTTATCTTTTTATACATATATGGCCAACTCTTGGTCACAAAATGTTTTTTCCTGGTCCCAAGGATCCTCCGGGTTTAATACAGAATATTTTCCCATTTGGCCTCTTTAGTCTATGAAAAAATAATGAATTCAGCTGAACCTTCATCTAGTCCTAGCTGGATATTAAAAGCCTTTCTGATACCTTGAGATTGAGGAGTCAGTTCTTTCCATCCCACTCATAGATCTCCTAGCTCCTCACTGTTTCCCATTGGTTTCATTTTTGTCATCCCATCTTGTTAGGGAATTTAACCTCAGGTGCCAGGACCTCCCTTGACCGGTGGGATGTTTTCCCAAATAACAGGTGTGGTCCTCTTGATAATCATCTGCCTTTCTCCCAAGAACAGAATGCTCGAGATAGACATTAATTCCACCAGGTACTGGGACCCTAAGAATTGGTCTGCCATACCACAGGGACTTTTAATAAATTCTTAAGTTCTCTTTTTAGATCTCTGCCCTCAGTACTACTTAGTGGGTCATGGACAAATCCAATTGCTCCCCCTTTGAGGGAGAATAAAGTCTGGACCTTTTCCTGGGGAGTCAGAGAGAAGTGGAGATTTTGGAGGTCATTTTTACATTGTTCAAAAAATTTTCTTTTCCTTAGGTGGGGCAAGAAGGGGTATTTTGAAAAGGGTAGGGAAGCCTCTGGCCCAGCTAGATGAGTTAATTTCCCCACTGTCTAGAGAATCTGTTTCTTTTCTTTCTTACTTTCTTTTTCTTTCCTTTTTTCCCCACAGAGCTCAGTTTGGCCTAATTATTTCCCATTCCGGTCCCTTAGAAGGTCAACCCCACCATCCCTAAGGAGGAGGCTTCTTGCATTTCAGTTTGCCATTTCACCCCTCCCTGACCAGTTCCCTTGAAGGAACTTGGATCAGGGCTCCACCAACCCCTGGAAGGCCCCAAGCACCAAGGCAGAACTTTGTCATCCCCATGACTTTTCTTACCTTGTTCTGTGCAGAATTGCTCAGTCTCCATGATGCCCGTCTCCTACATTGCTGAGAGTAATGATCTTGGGATCATTTCTGATCCAAGAAGTTCCAAATACTCAAGCCTTGGGGCCACTGCAACAGGCAGTGGGATGTGTCTATCCAAAGTTAGGGTTCTCAACTTCTTCCTAGATGGAATTAGAATCTTGGATGAGCCCCTAAATTGTTAAAAAAAAAAAAAAAAATCTGAGGCTCTAGGACCCCGTCAATACCACACAAAGAACACTGGAAGGAAGCAAAAATAACTCAGCAAGGCAGATTTCACTTTTGCAAAGGGATGCATTGTGTGGTCAGTCAGATCCAGCTAGCACACAGAATCCAGAAGCTTGGTCAGCTTTCATCCCAAACACAGGAATACTGTGTCTTTTGCCCATTGACTGTGGTCTGACTTCACAGTCTTTCCTGGTTGGCTAGTTTAAAAAACTTGGCATGAGCCGGGCGTGGTGGCGCACACCTGTAGTCCCAGCACTGGGGAGGCAAAGGCAGGTGGATCTCTGTGAGTTCAAGGCCAGCCTGGTCTACATAGCAAGTTCCAGGCCAGCTGAGGATACAGGGAGACACTGACTCAAAAAAGACCAAATAATAGTAATAATAATAATGATAATAAAGAGAAGACTAGTATTTAATGTTTCTTGCCACAGGAATTGGAGCTTTGTCTCCATTTCCCCATTCATACATTCTCTTTTTTTTTATAAAAATATTTTTTTTATTTTATTTATTATTTTTATTTTATGTGTACAAGTGTATTGCCTGCATGTATGTGAGTGCACCTGTGTCGTGCAATGCTGTACAG
>NW_008338997.1:294769-325772 GCF_000622305.1 Nannospalax galili | reverse complement strand
CCCCTCCCCCTCCCTTCCTTCTTGTCTCCCCTCCCCCTCTCCCTCTGCCTTCTCCCCTGGGATGCCAATGACACATTTGTTAGACCTTCCCATTGTGTGATGTATCTGTTCAGTTTTCCCCTACTTTTTGATTTCCATGCTTCTGTTGGGACTATTCTGTTTACCTGTCTTTGACATCAGTGTTAGGTCTTAACCCTATCTGTTGAGTTCTTTGTTTTCTATTTCCCATTTTCACGTGTGTGGTATGCATGTGTGTAGGCATATTTTCTTTGTGCATGTGCAGGCGTACCTTATGCACAGTGCAGGCCTGAGGTTGATGTTGGCAGTCATCCTCTATCTCCCTTACACTTTATTCAACAGGTAGGGTATCTCAATCAAATGCAGAGCTTGCTTTGGGGATCTCTGCCTTCTGGAGCTGGATTTACAGGCTGGTCTCCATGCCCACCCACCATTTCCATGAGTTCTGGGGGCCTGACTCTGGTCCTCAACCCACTTTTTTTTTTCTTTGAGACAGGGTCTCTCTGAAGCCCTAGCTGTGCCTGGAACTTGCTACAGACGGACCTCAATCTCAATCGACCACTAGCCTCTGCCTCTCAAAGGCTGGGATTAAAGGTGTGTGCCACTACACCTGGCTCCAGCCCAAGTTCTTAATTTCAGATACTATATTTTCAGCTGTAAAATGTTCAGTTCGAATTTTTCATATATTCCAGTTTTATTTTTAATTTTAAATAAATTACACTTATTTAATTTTTTTCATATGTGTGTGAGCCTGGCATGGTGGCCCAGGCCTTTAATCCCAGCACTCAGGAGGCAAAGGCCAACAGATCTCTGTGAGTTCAAGGCCAACCTGGTCTACATAGCAAGTTCCAGGACAGCTGGGGGTACAGGGAGACCCTGCTTCAAAAAGACCAAAAAAAAAAAAAAAATTCAGTTCTCTCCTTTCACCATGTGGGGGCCCAAGAATCAAACTGAGGTTCTTAAGCTTGGTGTTAGGCTCCTTTATCCACTGAGCCATCTAACCAGTTTTACCTTGAAATTCTCCATCTTTTTTTCATTTTTGAGCTTTTTTGTTATTATCTTGTTTTTAGGGAAACTAGATTGTTTTGGGTAGTGTGTTTTTTGCTTTTGTTGCTATTATTGATTTGGGGAGGTGGATTGAGACATCACGTCTCTCTATTTAGCCCAGGCTGGCCTTGAACTCACAGAAATCTACCTGACTCTGCCTCCCGTGCTGAGATTAAAGGAGTGCAACACCATGCCCAACCCTTATTTTTTACTGTTTATTTTCATTTTTTGTTTGTGTTTTGCCTGCATGTATTTAAGTGTACCATGTGCTTGCAATGCCTACAGAGGCCAGAAGAGGGAGTAGGATCTCCTGGAACTAGAGTTACAGATGGTTGTTAGCCACCCATATGGGTGCTGAGAACTGAACCTGGGTCCTCTGCAAGAGCAGTAAGTGCTTTAACTGTTGAGCCAGTTCTCCAGACCTCCTCTGTTGTTGGTTTTTTTAAAAAATTTTTATTTATTTTTATTTTATGTGTATGAGTATATTGCTTGCATGTAGGTAGGTGTACCTGTGTCATGCAATGCCCGAGGAGGTCAGAAGAGGGCGTCGGATCTCCTGAAACTGGAGTTAGGGACTGGTGTTCGCTGCCATGTGGGTGCTGGAAATCAAACCGGGTCCTCTGCAAGAGCAGCCAGTGCTCTTAACTGCTGAGCCAGTTTGCTAACTGCTAACTTTGACATTTGGTCACTTGTGCGTCTGCTTCTGCTGTCTTTGTCTGTCACATGCCCCTGCTTTTTCTGTCTTGTCACACATCTTAAACTTTTGTTCTTTGGACATTGCATATGAAAAATCCACGAACTGCAGCAGTGTCCTCCCCAGTGAGAGTGCTCCGTCAGTGCTAAGGCAGATGTACTGATGACCTTAATCGAACTTGAAGCTGCACTAAATTGGACTGGGCTAGAATTTTACTTAGAGCCATCTACTTTTGTTTCAAAGGGCACCCCATATGGTGGCAACACACCTGTAATTCCAGCATTCAGTCTAGGCAGGAGCTCTACCTCTGAACCACATCACTTAGCTTCTCACTGGAAGAGTCTAGGAAGGGGCTCTACTACTGCACCCCAATCCTCAAGTCATGTTCTAATTGTTATATCCATAACTGTGGCTAGAGTAGCTATAGTCTTGGCCCTTGTGAAGCTTATAGTTGCATTTTTAATACACCTAATTAAAAAATAGAAAAATTAGGCCAGTGAGATTGCTCATTGGGTAAAAGTGCTTGTCACTACATCTAAAGACCTGAGTTCAAAACCCAGGATCCACATGGTAAAGAAAACCAACTCTACAAGTTATCCTCTGACCTCCACATGTGTGCCATAGCATACAGGCATACACACACACACACACACACACACACACACACACACACACACACAACACACACACACACCAATAAATAAATGTAATAAAAAAATTTTTTTAAAGGTTGAGTTTGAGTAATAGGCAACCAGAGGCCCCAACCTCTTCTGGGGTTGGGGCGGGTGATGTTAGAGAAGATGTTAGAAATTTGGGACAGAGAGGCCAGCACTTAACACAGCCTTGTTCTTCTCTTCCTCTGCCCACTGTCAGAGGGCTCAGGTCAGCGGTCAAGACTTGTGTCCATGCTGGACTCGGACACAGAAGGTGAAGGGGACATTGGAGGCACCATCAGCCCGTCTGTGGCCATTGCCATTGCTGGGGGGCCCCTTGCTCCTAGCTCTCGCTCCAGCATCTCCCAGGGACCTTCAACCGTAAGTGTGAGACTCATTACCCACAGACACCTCCCAGCTGAGTAAAATGTCATGTCATGTATTGATAATGGTGGAGTACCTATAGCTCAGTTGGCAGAGTGTTCGTGTCTTCATGCATGAAGCCCTGGATTCCATCCCAGTACTACATGAACGGGCATAGTAGTAGTACACACCTATAAATCAGGCACAAAGAAGGGTCAGAGGTTCAAAGTCATCTTCAGGCTACATATTGAGTTCCAGGCCAGCATGGCCTACATGAGACTTTGTCACAAACAAAACAAAACAGCAAAGAAGTCATGTTGTGAGATACATATTGGCCATCATTAGCCTTGTGTAAGGAAAATGAAAATTGATCCTGCTGGGCGTGGTGGTGCACGCCTGTAGACCCAGCACTTGGGAGGCAGAGGCAGGCAGATCTCTGTGAATTCAAGGCCAGCCTGGTCTACATAGTGAGAGTGAGTTCCAGGACAGCTGGGGCTACAGGGAGACCCTGTCTCAGAAAAGACAAAAACAAAAAGAAAAGAAAATTGAGCCTATCCCTTCTCTGCCCAGGTGTCCCGCTCGGGGTATCCCCTCTCTGCTGAGTCCAGCCGGACCTTGATGATATGTGTACTGTGGGTCTTGAAAAATGCAGAGCCAACCCTCCTGCAGCGCTGGGCTGCTGACCTGGCCCTGTCACAGCTGGGACGCCTCCTGGAGTTGCTCAACCTCTGTCTGGCTGCCTTTGAGTATAAGGTACTAGGGGTGGGCTGAGGCTACAGTGGAAGGTGAGAAGGGCTTAGTGTATATTCACACCCCTGTGACATCACAAGCTGAGCAGGAAGGGTGGGCTGTCTGTATGCAGGCTTCTGGGCAGCTGAGGATAAAGGGTGAACTGTGTCAGATCTCAGGTTTGGAATAAGATGACATATATCTTCATGAATAGAATAGTGGGCTGGGGATATGGCTTAGTAGTAGAACACTTGCATACCATATGCAAGGCCTTGGGTTTCATCCCCAGGATGAAAAGGATGAGGGGGTAGTAGAGGGAAGAAAGCCAAGCATGGTCACATAAACCTATTAATCCAGCACTTGGTAGGCTGAAGCAAGAGGATTGCCATTAGCTTCTAGCTCAAGGACAGCCTGGGCTACATGGGACCTTGTCTAAAAAAAAAAAAGTGAGACAGGAATAGTGTTAAACAACTTTAATCCCAGGACTTGGGAGGCAGAGGCAGATGGATCTCTATGAGACTGAGGTCAGCCTGGTCTATATATGAGTTCTAGGGCAACTGGGGCTACAGGGAAACCCTGCCTCAAAATACCAAAAAAGAAGAGAGGGCCAGGCGTGGTAGTGCATTCTAATCCTAGCACTTGGGAGGCAGAGGCAGAGGCAAGTGGACCCTGTCTCAAAAATTTTAAAAAGGTGGGAGGGAGGTAAGGAAGGGAACGAAGCAAAACAGTGCAGCTGCAAGGGAGTCTGGTAGCGTAGTTCTTGATTTGCAGGTTCGAGAAGGAAGGGAGATAAAAAGGGACAGAGGGAGGGAGGAAGGAAATCTGGAGATAGTAAGACTTTGGAAGAGAGGGCTGAGCTATGTCTTCTAGCACAGGGCCCTGAGCAGAGGAACTGGGCTAGCTCATGTCTTTTTTTTTTTAATATGTATGAGGGTTTAGCCTATATATATGTAAGTGCACCTGGAGTTACAGATGGTTGTTAGCTGCCATGTGGGTGTTAGGAACTGAACCCAGGTCCTCTGCAAGAGCAGGCAGCCAGTGCTCTTAACCTCTGAGCCAGCTCTCCAGCCCCATTAGCTCAGTTCTTAACCAGAAAGAACACACTCTACCTTGAACCCCATTTTTCTTCTCTCTTAGGGGAAAAAGGCCTTTGAGCGAATTAACAGCCTCACATTCAAGAAGTCATTAGACATGAAAGCCCGGCTAGAGGAGGCCATCTTGGGCACCATTGGGGCACGGCAGGAGATGGTGCGGCGGAGTCGGGGTGAGAAGGCAGCATAGAGCTGGTGTGGTGACACACACCTGTCATCCAGCATTTTGGAGGTGGAAATGGGAAGATCAGGAGTCCAAGGCCAGCCTCACCTACATACTTAGTTTGAGGCCAGCCTGGGCTACATGAGACTTTGTCTCAGAAAAAAATAAAAGTCCATAAGTTGGGCATGGTGACACACGACTTGAATGTGAACACTGTGGAGGCAGACACATTTGGATCTCTATGCGATTGAGTCCAGTCTGTTCTACATAGTGTGTTCTAGGCCAGCTGGGACTACAGGGAGACCCTGTCTTTGAAAAAACAAAAACAAAACACCCCACAGGCCATTTGTGTCCAGCAGTGTTTGGCTACCGCGCAAGTCTCATCTCTACTTTTGTCACCCTACAGGGTGCTTGTATGCTTTTCCTCATGTTTACATCTGCCTTTCTGTTCTGACACGTCTATAAACATACACTTTGTGCATGACAGAGAGGAGTCCATTTGGAAACCAAGACAACGTTCGCTGGCGTAAGAGTGTCACACACTGGAGACAGACCTCAGACCGTGTGGACAAGTAGGTTGTGTGGTGAATAAGTCTGTGTTTCTTTAATATAATGAGCTACCTGAGGCAGGCCAGTTTATAAAAGAAAAGGATTCTCACAGGGTTGAGTGTTGAAGGCATGTAATCCCAGCACTTGGAGGGCTGAAGCAGGAGAAGGGTGAGGGTAAGCCCAGCCTGGGCAACCTCAAACAAGAAAGGACAGTTGTAGTGATCTGGAATCTTAGTACCTGCAAAGTAGAGGCAGGAGGAGGAGCTCATGTATGTCCTTGGCTATATTCCAAGTTCAAGTTCAAGATCAGCATGGGCTATATAAGATTGTCTCAAAAAAAAAAAAAAATGTAAGCTGTCCCATAAGAACTACCACAGTTTATTCCTTGGGCACGTTTTCAGTCACAACAGAATGTCCAACTAGTCTCCTCTTTTCTATTTTAATGAGGTTAGGGATCAAAGCCTAGACCTCACCAATGCTGCACACCAGGGCTCTGCCACTGAACCATGCCCCAGCTTCTCACTGGGGGATTCTAGGCAGGGGCTCTACTTCTGAGCTACTCCCTTCTCCATCTCCTTTTTTTTTTTTTTTTTGGTCTTTTTGAGATAGGGTCTTCCTGTATCCCCAGCTGGCCTGGAACTCACTGTGTAGACCAGGCTGGCCTTGATTCACCTACCTCTGCCTCCTGAGTACTGGGACTAAAGGTGTGCGCCACCACGCCCAGCTAGTCTCTGTCTCTTAACTTCTTCATACTAAGGACCAAACCAGTGGGGATCCACTCAAATCGCGATGTGTGGGAAAGGAATTTCCATCGTTCAAACTGATTTGTAACACACTGCCTCCCTCCTGAATAGCCTAGGGGTGGAGAGGTCTCTGCTGTTCTATGAGTCCACCCCCACATTGCTTCACAAGATCTCAACTGCCCTGCAGGACTAAGAATGAAATGGAACATGAAGCCCTAGTGGATGGTAACCTGGCAACAGAAGCTAGCTTGGTGGTTCTGGACACCCTGGAGATCATTGTGCAGGTACAACTTGATCCAGCACCTGTTCTGAACTCTGACCCCTCCATGGTGGCCTGGAATCTCTAAACCCACAATCCCTTAGCTTCCCAGTCCCCATACCCACTCTAGTTTCTAACACATGGGTTTTTGACACCCTCCCCTGAAGACGGTGATGCTGTCAGAGACCCGGGAGAGCATCCTGGGTGCTGTGCTCAAAGTTGTGCTGTACAGTCTGGGGAGCACCCAGAGTGCCAGCTTCCTGCAGCATGGCCTAGCCACCCAGCGGGCTCTGGTATCCAAGGTAAGAAATCCTTAGCAACCACAGTTCACAACCATAGTAATAGCAACTCATTTATTCAGCACCTAATATGTACTGGACAATTTCATGGCACAAAAATACCATAGCTGTGGTTAGAACTGAGGACCAAAGCCGGGCATGGTGGGGCACACCTGTCATCCAGGCACCCAGGAAGAAGGCAGACGCAGGAGGACTACTGAGGATTATTCTGGGTTACATACCAATACTGTGTCTCAGAAAAAAAGGGGGTAGGGGGCTAGAGAGATGGCTCAGTGGTTAAGACCACTGACTGCTCTTCTAGCACCCATGTGGCTAACTGTCCATAGTTCCAGTTCTAGGAGATCTGGCATCCCTTTCTGGCCTCCATGGGCATTGCATGCATGTCATGCACTTACATGCAAGGAAAACACTTATACACATAAAAATATAACAAAAAATTTTCAAAATGCAGAACAAGACCCTGCCCCTGCCCAGTCCCCATCTGGGGGATCCCAGGTCTCCCTAGGAGAGGCTGATCATATCTCTGGGGTCCTGGGGACAGTTCCCGGAGCTGCTGTTTGAAGAGGACACGGAGCTGTGTGCCGACCTGTGCCTGAGGCTTCTGCGACACTGTGGCAGCCGCATCAGCACCATCCGCACACAAGCCAGCGCCTCCCTCTACTTGCTCATGCGCCAGAACTTTGAGATCGGCCATGTATGGGGGAGTCACAGGAGGAGGGGGTGGTTTCCCCAAGAAACCTGGTCTCTGCAGGGTGTAGTCTCTCTGTGGGTGTGGTCTCCTAAGGGGCATTGTCTCTCTGGGCATGGTCTCTACTGAAGAAGTGACCCCAGGAGTGTGGTCTCCACAAGACTCAGTCAAGGTCCCTGCCTGGGGGTGGCACTGCTGCAAGGGGACAGAGGAAGGGCAGTGGCCATCCATTAGTGTTGTCCAGTATCAGAGGGCTGGAAGTAAGGGATGGAACTGGTGGGATGTGTGGAAAGGTGGCACAGATTAGCACAGAGGTCAGCAGGTTGAACAAACCCTGCTGTGGGGGGACTAGGGTTTGTGCTCATAGGGTGACCCTGTCTCCCCTGTACCATCAGAATTTTGCCCGTGTGAAGATGCTGGTGACCATGTCACTCTCATCCCTCGTGGGAACAACACAGAACTTCAGTGAAGAGCACCTGAGGCGGTCCCTCAAGACCATCCTGACCTACGCAGAGGAGGACGTAGGGCTGCGGGATAGCACCTTTACAGAGCAGGTGACCCAGTGGTGGCCCTCCCTGTACCTGCGGCAACCTGTGGGCTTGTCTTCCTGTCTTGTTGGTTTATTTATTTATTCATAGTGGGTTTCTTTTTTTTTTTTTTTTAATGTGTATGAGTGTATTGCCTGCATGTATGTAAGTGCATCCATGTTATACATGCCTGTGGAAGTCAGAAGAGGGCATCAGATCCCCTGGAACTGGACTTATGAATGGTTGTTAGCTACTATGTGGGTGCTGGGAATGAAACCCAGGGCCTCTGAAAGAGCAGCCAGTGCTCTTAACCACTGAGCCATCTCTCCAGCCCCTTCTTTTTGTTTATTTCACACAGGGTCTCCCTGGAACCTCAGCTGGCCTGGAACTCACTATGTAGATCAGGCTGGCTTCAAACTCAAAGATATCCACCTGCCTTTGCCTCCCAAATGCTAGGATTAAAGGCATAGGCTATCTCATTGTGCTGTTCTTGATGTTTGAGCTAGGGTCTTACTCTATAGCCCAAGCTGACTTGAAACTTGGCTATGTCATCCTATCTTTGCTACTATATTCTGGGATTATATTCATGAGCCACCATGACCAGCTTTATTTTGGCTTTCTCTCTCTCTCTCTCTCTCTCTCTCTCTCTCTCTCTCTCTCTCGATATAACTCATTATGTAACTGAGATTTGAACCCCTGATCTCTAAACCTCTTTTTATTTTCGGTCTTTTTGAGACAGTCTCCCTGTAGCCCCAGCTGTCCTGGAACTCACTATGTAGACCAGGCTGGCCTCGAACTCACAAAGACCCATGGGTGAAATACTCACAGAGGCCAGAAGAGGGCATTGGATCCCCTGGAATTGGAATTACAGGTGGTCGTTGGCCACCATGTGAATGCTGGGCACCAAACCTGGATCCTCTGCAAGAGCTGCCAGTGCTCTTAAATGCCGAGCCAGTTCTCCAAAAATGCATATATTTTTAATAAGATTTGTTTATTATTTTCAGTTATGTGTATGTGTGTCGGTACCTACACATGTGTACAATGCATACAGAGGCCAAAAAAGAGCATCAGATTCCCTGGAACTAAAGTCACTGATGATTGTGAACCACCAAGTGGGTGTTGGGAACAGAACCTCTGTCCCCTGTAAGAGCAGCCGATGCTCTTAACCACTGAGCCAACTCTCGAGCTCCTTTGAGCTTACTGGTTCAGTTTGAATGGCTGGCCATTGAATCCCAGGGATACCTGTCTCTGTACCTCCCTTCCTGTCCCCAGCACTAGGGTTGCAGCTAAATACCACCATGCCAGGCTTTTCACCTGGATGCTGGGGATCAAACTCAAGTGCCCCCTGAGCATCTCTCAAGCTCCACCCTCCTGGTTTTTTTTGGGGGGGGGGTCTTTTGGAGACAGGGTCTCCCTGTAGCCCCAGCTGGTCTAGAACTCACTATATAGACCAGGCTAGCTTCAAACTCACAGAGATCTAGATGCCCACCTCTACCTCCTGAGTGCTGAGATTAAAGGCATGCGCCACCACGCTTGGCCCTCCTCCTGTCTTTTTAAGAAATATTTTATTTAGGCAGAGACAGGTGGATCTCTGTGAGTTCGAGGCCAGTCTGGTCTCCATAGAGAATCCAGGCCAGCTGCAGCTACAGGGAGACCCTGTAGCCCCAGCTGGCCTGGAACTCACTATGGAGACCAGGCTGGCCTTGAACTCATAGAGATCCACCTGCCTCTGCCTCCCGAGTGCTGGGATTAAAGGCGTGCACCACCACGCCCGGCCCTATTTATTAATTTTTATTTTATGTGTATGAGTCTAATGCATGTATGTAACTGCACTCATTTGTGCAATGCCCATGGAGGTCAGAAGAGGGTGTCAGAATTCCCTGAAACTGGAGTTATAGACAGTTGGTTAGCCACCATGTGGGTGCTAGGATCCAAACTCAGTCTTTTACAAAAGCAGCCAGTGCTCTTAACTGTTGAGCCATCTCTCCAGCCCCCACCTTCCTGTCTTAACCCTGCCTTCCTCACTGACTCCAGGTTCAGGACCTCATGTTCAACCTGCACATGATCCTGACAGACACAGTAAAGATGAAGGAGCACCAGGAAGACCCTGAAATGCTTATTGACCTCATGTACAGGTGAGGGGTACTCCAGCCAATCCCAGTTGCTGACAGACAGGAGGGGTGTGAGGCGCAGAGGAGGGAGTGCACAGGGGAAAGAGGAACAGATAGAGACAGATTAAGGCAGCCAGATGAGCAAGCAGCTGAGGGGACAGGTGAGAGTGGGAGACGAGATACAGTGGGCCGGTGAAGGGCTGTCATGAGAACAGACACGTGAGGGCGTTTGTGCATCCGTGCTCTATTACCAGAGCAAATGCCTGAGATAGTCACCTTAGAAAAAGAAAAGGTGGGGGAGGGCTGGAGAGCTGGCTCAGCGGTTAAGAGCACTGGCTGCTCTTGCTGAGGATCTGGGTTCAGTTCCCAGCACACACATGGTGGCTAACAGCCATGTTTAACTCCAGTTCCAAGGGATCTGACACCTTCTTCTGGCCTCTGTAGGTGTTGCAAGCATGTGGTGCACTTAAATACATACAGACAAAATACTCATAGACATAAAATAAAAATAAAATCTTTGAAAAAAGAGAAAAGGTTTATTTGGCTCATGGTTTGGGAGATTTTAGTCCACAGTCAGTTAGCAATCTTTGGGCCCGTGACAAGGCTCCACATTATAGCAGGAGGCTATAGCTGAGTGAAACCCCTCACCCTAGGGGCAATAAGCCAGACAAGAGAGTGAGGCAGAGACTAGGGTCCCACAAGAAAAGAAGTGAAAAAATAAATAGGGGCCTTGGCTGTAGCTTACTGGCTACATCTACTGAGTGTTCACCTAGCACTTATGAGGCCCTGGGTTCTATCCGCAGCATCCCATAGACTGGGTATGGTAGTGCATTTGGGTCATCTTCACCCCTGGAAGGAGGAGGAGAGGTTTAAAGTCATTCTCCACTACCTAAGAAGCTTGAGACCAGTCTGGACGATGAGACCCTCTGTCTCAAAAAAGAAAACAAAGGGGATGGAGAGCTGGCTCAGCAGTTAAGAGCACTGACTGCTCCTGCAGAGGACCCGGGTTTGGTTCTCAGCACCCACATGGAAGCTAACAACTCTCTGTAACTCCAGTTCCAGGAGATCTGACGCCCTCTTCTGGCCTACATGGGTATCACACACATACATGCAGGCCAAACACTCATACACATAAATTAAAAATAAATCAGAAAAAAAAATTGTCTTTATTTTATGTGTATGAGTGTATTGCCTGCATGTGTGTAAATGCACCTGTGTCATGCAATGCTGTGGAGGTCAGAAGAGGGCTTTGGATTCCCGGGGAACTGGAGTTAAGGACGGTTTGTAGCCACCATGTGGGTGCTGGGAATCAAACCCGGGTCTTCTGCAAGAGCAGTCCGTGCTCTTAACCACTGAGCCATGTGTCCAGCCCCAGAAAA
Organism: Nannospalax galili; assembly: GCF_000622305.1. Taxonomy (NCBI): domain Eukaryota; kingdom Metazoa; phylum Chordata; class Mammalia; order Rodentia; family Spalacidae; genus Nannospalax; species Nannospalax galili. The sequence goes on along the minus strand of NW_008338997.1, from coordinate 314,459 downwards.
AATTTTAAACAAAACAAAAAGTAGAAAAGTAAGGCAGCAGGGGAGAGCACAGGTGAGGTGTCAGCTGCGAGAATGAGTTAGTGAGATGGGCAGGGGAAGAGGCCAGTAAGGGAGTGGGAGGCACAGACAATGAGGATGCAGGTAAGGGCATGGACTGTTCCATCATGACAAGGTGAGGTCTACACAAGCAGAGACAGGTGTTCACATCCTTCCCTCTCCTGGACCCCAGAATTGCCCGAGGGTACCAAGGCTCACCAGACTTGCGCCTGACTTGGCTTCAGAACATGGCTGGCAAACACGCAGAGTTGGGCAACCATGCAGAAGCTGCCCAATGCATGGTGCATGCAGCTGCCCTGGTGGCTGAGTACCTGGCCCTACTGGAGGACAGCCGCCATCTGCCTGTGGGCTGCGTGTCCTTCCAGGTGAGCGGTCAGAGGGTGGTGGGTAGGAAGAGGACGAGGACAGCCCCTTTGGAGAGGACGCCCAGGTCTGACACCATTTCCTACTTTCCCCAGAACATCTCATCCAATGTGCTGGAGGAATCTGCCATCTCAGATGACATCCTGTCACCAGATGAAGAGGGTTTCTGCTCTGGGAAGCACTTCACAGAGCTGGGGCTGGTGGGACTGTTGGAACAGGCTGCTGTCTACTTCACCATGGTGAGACCCAGGGCTGCAGGGCACGGAAGGGACACAATAGGGCTGTCAGACTGCTGGCCAAACCTGTTCCTTGCCAGGGGTTTAGAACTGGAGAGTTAGGGGGCTGGAGCAGTTAAGAGGACTGGCTGCTCTTTCAGAGGACCTGGGTTAGGTTCTCAGCACCCACATGGTAGCTAACAGCCATCTGCAACTCCAGTTCCAGGGGATCTGATGCCCTCTCCTACTCTCTGTGGGCATTGCATGCATGCCGTGCTCTTACGTCCATACAGGCAAAATACCCATACACATAAAAATACAAGTAGCCATGTGTGGTGCTGTGTGCCTTTAGTCCCTGCATTCAGGAGGCACAGGCAGGTGAATCTCTGTCATTTTGAGGCCAGAGTGGTCTATGTAGTAAGTTCTCGGCTAGCTGGGGATACAGAGACACCTTGTCTCAAAAAAAAAAAAAAAAAACCCAAAAAAATGTGGCTGGAAAGATGACTTAATGGTTAATAACACTTGCTGTTCTTCCAGAGGACCCAGGTTCAATTCCCATCTACATGGTGGCTAAGAACCACCTATAACTCCAGTTCCAGGGAATCTGGTACCCTCTTCTGGCCTCAGTAGACATTGCATGCACCTGGCACACTTACGTACATGCAGGCAAAACATTCAGGGGGCTAGAGAGATGGCTCAGCAGTTAAGAGCCCTGACTGCTCTTGCAGAGGATCCGGGTTCGATTCCCAGCACCCACATGGTGGCTACGAACCATCCTTAACTCCAGTTCCAGGGGTATCTGAAGCCCTCTTCTGACCTCCGTAGCATTGTATGACATGGGTGCACTCACATACATGTAGGCAATATACTCATACACATAAAATAAAAATAATAAATAAAAGGGCCAGGCATGGTGGTGCATGCCTTTAATCCCAGCACTTGGGAGGCAGAGGCAGGCTGATCACTGTGGGTTCAAGGCCAGCCTGGTCTACATAGTGAGCCCCAGGACAGCTGGGACTACAGGGAGACCCTGTCTCAAAAAGACCAAAAAAAATAATAATAGTAATAATAAATAAAATATTTTTTAAAACCATTCATACACATAAAAGTAAAATAACAAATAATGGTTGGGTGTGGTGGTACATGCCTTTAATCCCAGCATTTGGGAAGCAGAGGCAGGCAGATCTCTGTGAGATCAAGGGCAGCCTAGTCTACATAGTGAGTTCCATGCCAGCTGGGGCTACAGGGAGACCCTTACTCAAAAAGACCAAAAAAATTAATTAATTAATTTAATTAAATAACAAATAAAAAGACAAATTTAAGCCAGGCATGGTAGCACACATCTTTAATCCCAGCACTTGGGAGACAGAGGCAGGCGGATCTTTGTGAGTTCAAAGCCAGCCTGGTCTACATAGTGAGTTCCAGGTCAGCTGGGGCTACAGGGAGACCCTGTCTCAAAAAGACAAAATAATAATAATAATAATTTTTAAAAACTGACGGTAGAGGCAGGAGGATCAGGATTTCAAGGTCATCCTCTGCTACATAGCAAGTTCTAGGCCACCCTGGACTGTGAGAATTCCCTGTTTGAAAAAAAAAATTGTAAAGACTTGAGGCTATATGGGCTTAAGAGATGGCTTAGTCTTTAATAGCACTGACTGCTCTTGCGGGGACCCAGCTTCAAGTCCCAGCACCCACATAGTGGCTAACAACCGTCTGTAACTTCAGTTCCAGGGGATCCAATGCCTTCTGATCTCTACAGGCATTGCACGACACAGGTGCACTTGCATGCAGGCAATACATTCATACACAAAATATATAAATAATAAATAAAATATTAAAAGATTGGGGCTGTAGCTCTGTGGCAGTGGTAGAATACTCCCCTAGCTCACTTCCGATACTTTGAGGGGGAAGAATGAAAGAAAACCATTAACTCTTGGTTGCCTTGACAGTGTTGAGTCTGGGGAGATGACTCAGTTGGCACGGTGTTTATCACTCAACCATGAGGACCTGAGTTTGGGTCCTCAGGACCCATGTGTGAAGCAGAGCACAACGGTTTAAGTCAGCACTGGGAGGCAGGGATGGGAGGATCCTGAAGGCCTGAAAACAAGCTAGTGTTCCTGAAACAGTGAGCTCCGGGTTCAGTTAGAGACCGTGCCTCAGAAATTTGTGACACACCACACCCCATCTTTAACCGCAGCACTCCAGAAGCAGAAGCACATGGATCTCTGAGATCAAGGCCAGCCTAGTCTACAACAACAACAGAAGTTCAGCATGGGACCCTGTTTCAAAGCAGGGACAGGAAATTGGTTCCTCAGAGCCTGCTTCCTGACTTTTTCCTCATAAAACTTACTTGAAAAAAAAAAAAAAAAACTGTAGAACTTTTAAGCAGAAAGAAGAAAGAGGCTAAAAGAAGAAAGGGGTTTTTAGTTGTTCCTGCTGGCTTTTTCCAGGCTTGTTCTGCCTGTAAAACTAGCCTCCTCACTGGGGTTTCGTGGACACCTACTCAATTTTCAGGAATGCAGTGTGGCCCAATTCCGAAATTTTATAGACGATTTTGTTGTTGCTGTTTGTTCAGCTTTTTGAGACAGGGTCTCCCTGTAGCCCCAACTGTCCTGGAACTCACTATGTAGACCAGGCTGGCCTTGATCTCACAAAGGTCTGCCTGCCTCTGCTGGGATTAAAGGTGTGCACAGAAGAAATATATTTTGGGAGTGCTGGAACTCAGTTGGTAGGAAACTTGCCTAGCATTCAGGAAGCTCTGGGTTCTATCCTCAGCACTGTCTAAACCATACTTGGTGTCACATGCCTGTCATCCCAGTACTAGGAAGGTGGAGACAGGTTCAGTGGCATCCTCAGGTACATAAGGAATTCCATGCCACCTAGGGGTACATAAGACCCTGTCTCAAACAAACAAACAAAAAAATAGAGTCTTGCAGTGTATCTCAGTTGTCGAGTGCTGGTCTAGATACAGAAAACCCTGGCCTTCATCCACAGGAGGACAAATAAATCAAAATAGAACCGGGCGTGGTAGCCCATGACTTTAATCCCGAGGCAAAGGCAGGTGGATCTTTGTGAGATGGAGGCCAGCCTGTTTTATACAGCAAGTTCCAGGCCAGCCAGGGATATATAGTGAGACGCTGTCTGAGAAATAAATGAATGAATAAGTGTAAAGTAAAATCTATATCCAGGCCTCACCCACCCTCCACACTAGACCTTGTGCTTAATGATTTGGAAGATCTACTTACGTTTTGAAATCTAAGAAGCTCTGGTTGAAAACAAATCCCAGCTCTCGGGCCTTGAGCTGCACACTCGCCCCCTTGTAACCCTTACTGAAAACCTTTTGATGAGGGGCTGGAGAAATGAGCACTGGCTAAGGACCCAAGTGCACTTACATATATGCAGACACATAAAATAAAAAAATTAATCTTAAAAAATATAATAGTGGGGCCACAGAGACGGCTCAGTAGTTATGAGCACTGGCTGCTCGTGCAGAAGATCTGGGTTTGAATTCCAACACCCACATGGAACTGGGAATCTGACACCCTCTTCTGACCTTCACATGCACCGTACAACAGAGGTACACTTACACATAAGCAGGTAATAGACTCATACACAAAAAATTGAAAATTATAAGGAAAAAAAATTTTTTTAAAGTGCATTTATTCGGGGCTGGAGAAATGGCTCAGTAGTTAAGAACACTGGTTGTTCTTGCAGAAGACCTGGGTTAAAATCCCAATACCCACATGGCAGCTAACAACTGTCCGTAGCTCCAGTCCCAGGGGATCCAACAGCCTCTTCTGACCTCCAAGGGCACTGCATGACACGGGTGCACTTACCTACATGCAGGCAATACACGCATACACATACAGCACTTGGGAGGCAGAGGCAGGCAGATCTCTGTGAGTTCAAGGCCAGCCTGATCTACATAGTGAGTTGCAGGCCAGCTGGGGCTACAGGGAGACCCTGCTTCAAAAAGACAAAAAATATATATATATATATTTTTTTAGCTGGGCATGGTGGCGCACGCCTGTAGTCCTAGCACTTGGGAGGCAGAGGCAGGCGGATCTCTGTGAGTTCAAGGCCAGCCTGGTCTACATAGTGAGTTCCAGGACAGCTGGGGCTACAGGGAGATGCTGTCTCAAAAAGACCAAAAAAAAAACAAAAAACAAAAAAACAAACTTTCAAATACAAAAAAAAAGAAAAAAAGTACATTTTTTTATGTGAGGGGGTGCACAAATGCCATGATGAGCTTCTGGAGGTCAGGAAGTAAACTTCCAGGAGTCAGTTCCCACATCCCCAACCCTGTAAATATCTTACATATGATATCCATTTTGTGGGTGTTTATTATGAATTAGGATCTATAAAGTGTCCACCGTGCCTGCGATTAATTAGCATGTGGCTTTTTCTTTTTTCTTATTTGTCTTTTTAGTTACTTACTTAGACAAAATCTCACATAGTCCAGGCTGCTCTCAAACTTGCCATGAAGTCAACACTAACCTTGAATTTCTGATCCTCCTGCCTCTGCCTCCTGAGTCCTGGGATTACCAGTACGTGCTAGCATATTCAGATAATAAGCTTTATTTTTTTTTTTTTAGCTCAGTTCTGTATTCACAGCCATCTTGAGTGTAAAGTTCAAAGATTTTTCCATGCACCCTCTTTTATTATTTAGGACTGCATATAGCCATTTTTATGCAACAATTTAATGTACTTTGGGTATATCCTGTCCTCCCTTTCTTTTTTTCTTTTCATTAAAAAAGTTTGTTTATGGGCTGCAGAGATGACTTAGTGGTTAAGAGCACTGACTGTTCTTGCAGAGGACCTGGGTCCAGTGCCCAGCACCCACATGGCAGCTACAAACCATTCTTAACTCCAGTTTCAGGAGAATCCGAAGCCCTCTTCTGACCTCCTTGGCACTGTACAACACAGATGCACTCACAGACATGCAGGCAACACATTCATGCACAGAAAATAAAAATAATAAAATACAGCTGGGCGTGCTGGTGCCAGCACTCAGAAGGCAGAGGCAGGCAGATCTCTGTGAGTTCAAGGCCAGCCTGGTCTACATAGTGAGTTCCAGGACAGCTGGGGCTACAGGAAGACCCTGTCTCAAAAAGACAAATAATAAAAAAAATAATAATAAAATATTTTAAAAAGTTTATTTGTATATGAGTGTTTTGCCTGCATGTATGTAAGTGCACCAAGTGCATGCAGTGCTTATGGAAGCCAGAAGAGGGCGTCGGATCCCCTGGAATTGGAGTTACATATAGTTGTTAGCTGTTTTGTGGGTGCTGGGAACTGAACCCCAGTCTTCTGCAAGAGTAGCCAGTGCTCTTAACCACTGAGCCATCTCTCCAGACCCTTTTCAGTTTTGAGAGATGGGCTTACATAACCCAGGCTACCCTCCAACTCTTGTGTATAGCTGAGGATAACCTTGAACTCCAGATCCCCCACCTCCACACTGCTGGAGTGTGCCTGCTTGCACACATGCCCTCCTTCCCCAGCACACACAACCTCCACCACTGTCAACATCCCACAGCTGGGTGGTATTTTATTTGCAATCGATGAAACTCCATTCACAGACAACAGTCCCCCACAATCCAGAGTTCATGACAGGGATCAGTCCTGTTTATATACTTTGTGGGATTTGTTTCTTTGTTTGGAGACAGGGTCTCTCTGTAGCCCCAGCTGACAATGTAACCAGGCTGGCCTAGATCTCACAGAGATCCACCTGCCTTTCCTCCCTTGTGCTGGCATTAAAGGTGTATGCCACCATGCCTGGCTGCCCCCTCCACTTTTAAAATTTTCATTTATTTGTGTGTATATGTGTGTGCATGCATGCATATGTGTATGGAGGTTGGTGGTCAGAGGACAACTTGACCTCTAGATTTGGTTCTCTCCTTCCACATGTAGGATCTAGGAATTTAACTCAGGCTTGATGGCAAGTGTCTTTATTGAGCCATCTCAGTGGCCCATAGTTTTACTTTGTTGGTTTTTTTTCCCCCTGTGTGTAACATCATTTCAATATTTAGCCCAAGCTAGCCTAGATTTTTTTTTCTTTATTTTTTTTCTTTCTATGTATATGTTTTGCCTGTGTGTATGTAAGATCACTTGTGCATGCAATGCCCACAGAACCCAGAAGAGGCCTGGAAGGCGTAGAACTTCCATGTAGCCCACACCAGTTTCAAAATTGTGGCAGTCTTCCTGGCTTTTCCTTCCAAGTGCTGGGATCATAGGTATTGGACACAATGTCTGGTGTTTTTAAAAAATTTTATTATTTTTGGCCAGGCGTGGTGGCGCACACCTTTAATCCCAGCACTCGGGAGGCAGAGGGAGGCAGATCTCTGTGAGTTCAAGGCCAGCCTGGTCTACATAGTGAGTACCAGGTCAGCTGGGGCTACAGGGAGACCCTATCTCAAAAAGACAAAAAAATTATTATTTTTATTATTTTAGTATTATGCATATGAGTGTTTTACCTGCATGTATGTAAGTGCACCTGTGTCATGCAATGCCTGAGGAGGTCAGAGGGCATCAGATCCCCTGGAACTATAGTTACAGACAGTTGTTAGCCGCAATATGGGAACCAAACCCAGGTCCTCTGCAAGGGCAGCCATTGTTCTTAACTGCTGATCCATCTCTCCATCCCTGGTTTTTGTTGTTTATTTCAATCTGTGTGTTTACACATGTATGTGACTATAATACATGTATGAGGTTTATGCTTATTTATGTTAAGCATGCATGCCTCTGCACAGCAGTGGAGGTCAGGTCTGGTGTGAGTCCTCACCTTCTACCTGTTTTAGATAGAATCTCTTGTCTGTTGTGTGTGCCAGGCTTAGGTGCCTCCAAAATTCGCATGGATTGCCCTGTCTCCCCTGTTATACTACGCCCTGCTTTACATGGGTTGTAGGGCCCAAACTCAGGGCTCATGCTTTTATAGCAGGACATTTACCCACTAAGCCGTCTCACCAACCATTTCTTGTTTGGTTGGTTTTTTGTTTTATTTTTTTTGTTTTTAAGGCAAAGTTTCACCACATAGCATTGCTAGGCCTGGCACTCACTATGTAGACCAGGCTGGCCTTGATCTCACAGAGAGCCACCTGTCTCTGCCTCCCGAGTGCTGGGATTAAAGGCATACACCACCACACATGACTGTTTGTGGTTTCTGAAGACAAAGTCCCCTACTGCCTGTGTAGCTTTGGCTGGCCTTAAATTCCTTATCCCTTGCCTTCCTTTCCTGTCCTTGGGTGACAGTCATGTACTGATGCCTGCACCTCAAACTTCCCACTGTCCTAAAGAGATTTTCCACCTATTTGCTTCTTTTTTAAAAAAATATTTTATTGTTTTTATTTTATGTATATGCATGTATTGCCTGCATGTGCACCCATGTCATGTAACGCCCTCGGAGGACAGAAGAGGCTGTCGGATCCCCTGGGACTGGAGTTACAGACAGCTGCCATGTGGGTGCTGGGATTCGAACCTGGGTCTTCTGCAAGAACAGTCAGTGTTCTTAACCGCTGAGCCACCCCTCTAGCCCCTATTTGCTTCTTACTGTGAAAACTACTGCTCACTTCTGAACGTGACTTACTGAAATTCTAAGACCCTTGCTCCAACAGGTTGTTGGCCTGGGTAGAAAGGCTGTGCCGTTAAGTCATATTACCTCTTTGGTCATTTTTCTCCTCATTGGGAAATAATAGTTAAATCTGGAACACAGTCAAGATCAAGGTCTTCTGTGGGGATATGATCTGGATGTATGTGGTACGGGCTTACAGATTCTTGGCAGGGTTTCGCCCTCTGAGCTGTGTCCCAAGCCCCTCACTGGGGAATTCTAGGCTGCCACTCTACCTTTGAGATGCTAGGCAGGGGCTCTACTGCTGAGCAAGATGATCAGTTCACGGTCATTCTTGGTTACAGAGTGAGTTTAAGGGCAGCCTGGGTTACATGAAATCTTATCTTTAAAAAAAATCCAAGGGGCTGGAGAGATGGCTCAGTGGTTAAGAGCACTGGCTACTCTTGCTGAGGACATGGGTTTGAATCCTAAAACCCACATGGTAGATGAAAATAATGGAGCTGCTGGGCATGGTGGTGCAGGGCTTTTATCCAAGTATTTGAGAGGCAGGGGCAAAGGTGGATCTCGCTGAGTTCAAGGCCAGCCTGGTCTACATAGTGAGTTCTAGGCCAGCTGGGGCTACAGGGAGACTCTGTCTCAAAGACCAAAGAAAAAAAATTTTTTTAATATTAATTTATTACTTTTATTTTATGTGTATGAGTGTATTGCCTGCATGTACGTGAGTGCACCTGTGTCATGCAATGCCACAGAGGTCAGAAGAGGGCTTCAGATTCCCCTGGAACTGGAGTTAAGGACAGTTCGTAGCCACCATGTGGGTGCTGGGAATCAAACCCGGGTCCTCTGCAAGAGCAGTCAGTGCTCTTAACTGCTGTGCCATCTCTCCAGTCCCGAAAAAATTTTTTAATCCAACAAAACAAATACACAAGCCTAATGATAAATGCAATTCCTAGAACCCTCACAGAAAATTTATTATTTATTGTTTTTATTTATTTTTATTTTTTGTGTATGAGTGTATTGCCTGCATGTATGTACATGCACCCATGTCATGAAATGCCCAAGGAGGCCAGAAGAGGAGTTACAGACAGTTGTTAGCTGCCATGTGGGTGCTGGGAACTAAGCCTGGGTCCTCTGCAAGAACAGCCAGTGCTCTTAACCACTGAGCCATCTTTTCAGCCCCCAGAAAAAAAATTTTTTTTTTAAAGCAAATTGGAGCCAGGCGTGATGGCACCTTTAATCCCAGCTCTTGGAAGGCAGGAGAATCTGTGAGTTCAAGGCCAACCTGGTCTATATAGCGAGTTCCAGGTCTGCTGGGGCTACAGGGAGACCCTGTCTCTAAAAGACAAAAAAAAAAAGCAAACAATTCATTTCAGGATTGGGTTAGTTGAGCCGCAGAACGCTTGCCAGGATGTTTAAAGTCCTTGACCTCACCCTCAGCATTACAAAACAAAAACTCTAGTCTCTTCCCACAAGGAATAACTGTAGAGATACCACAGCTCAAAAATGCTTGTGAGGAGAATTGAAGACCACAGGTAGAGCAGGAATGCTGGTCCCTTTTGGCACTGAAGTGGTCAGGGTGGGCTTCCTGGAGGCAGTAATGGGCAAGGAATAGGAAGAGAGGAGAAAATAAGCCTGGGTTTCCAGCAGCATAGAGGGTCTAAGGATGCTTACCTCACCCCTCCCTTTCCCCAGGGTGGACTGTATGAGGCAGTGAATGAGGTCTACAAAAACCTCATCCCCATCCTGGAAGCCCACAGAGACTACAAGAAGCTGGCTGCGGTGCATGGAAAACTGCAGGAGGCCTTCAGCAAGATCATGCAGCAGGTGCACTCTTAGGTCCCTCACAGACCCCCCCACTGACCCCTCCCATATCTGTCCCCTCTGAGACCTCTAGCTCAACCTCTCCGAATCCATGCCCACATGCCCTCAGACCCACCCTTTACCCCCTCCCATATCCTGTCTATGGCCCCACCCAGTCTCCACCCTCTGTCCCTCCCAGGCCCTTCCTACACACCCTACCCCTGACCTTATCCCAGCCACACATACCCCCACCCCCCACACTCCCCATTCTTTCATTCCTAGGCCCCTCCCACATCCCCACCCAATGTTCCTCCCACATCCCCACCCAGTGTTCCTCCCACATCCCCACCCAATGTTCCTCCCACATCCCGGTGTCATCACATATCTCTAGAGCCCTTCCAAGCCCCTCCCACTCCCTCTGCCCCCCTCAGACCAAGCCCCTATCCTTCCCAGGCCCCTCCACATCCCTACCTTCTGCCTCTCCCACCCTGTTTCTCCCAGACATCCCCTCCCTCCCCCATACTTTGCCCTCCCAGGCTACTCCTGCCCAGTCCCTCCTAGACCCTTCCTAGACTGCTTTAGGCCCCTTCTAGACCTCTCCCCTCCCCCTAGGCACCTCACCAGGCCCCTCTGAAGACCTCCTCCTCTTCTTTGCCCTAGAGCCCAGGTCCCTCTTCCTGACCCCTGGCTCTGCTAATCTTGTCTGTCTTTTCCCACAGAGCTCTGGCTGGGAGGTGAGTCCAGGCACCTTCCATGCCCACCTGCCTCTGGGACCTCAGGATCCCTGGTCAGCAGTGGTCTGGGACCACCAGAAGGGGGCGCTAGAGGAGCATGGCCACCCGCCACAGGGGCCCTTGCTCAGTGGGTGATGACGCACAGCCCCCTATTTCTCCCCCAACACCCCCCTCCTCCTGCCCCAGATCTCAAAGGCAGCTTGTGAGTCACCCAGCTGGGAACTCTCCAGAGACACCCACAGGGCTGGCTTGGTCTCCACCAGTGACAGGGGATGGAGGATAAAGGGAGACGGGGGGCCCCTGTCTCTTCCCCTTACTCAGCCCTCTCCCTCTCCCTCTTTCCCATGACTGCATCTCTCCATCTCAGTCTCTTTCTCTGCCTCCCCAGCTCCCAGCTTCCCCCCAGGACCTCTGTTCATCTCTGTTTAAGATGAACTCCTCCCCCCAATCCGTCCTCATCCTTTCTATTTTTAGGCATCTCTCAGTTGAGGGTGAATTTTCTGGCCAAAGATGGCAGGAACCCATAGCCCTGGCAGGCTGGGGGGGGGCAGTGGGGGGGCATGTCCCCTCCCTCCCAGCATCCTTGCTATCTCTCTCTCCCCCATAGGGCACTTCTCTTAAGGTGGTATAACTAGGATCCAGGGGTTGGGGGACGGGGAGGTGGCTCTGACCTCTCCCATGACTGTGTCTCTCTGTCCACCCCTACCCCTGTCTCTGGCCCCACCATGTCTGCTCCACCCTGTCTGGATCTGCCTTGGTGAGTGCATTTGGAATGACCCCCACCTCCTTTCCTGTGGGGTGGGGGATGGTTTCCCTGGGTGAAGTGGAGGTCCTCCTTCCAAACTTAGGGATAAGGAAAGAGAAGAATGTTCTAAAACAACAGAACTAGAGCCACATCCAGGGTCAGAGGCAGCCCAGAGCATTCTTCAGTCACTCAAGCACTGAGGAACCTGGCATGTCCCCAGTTCCATGGGTATGAGCAACACAGCCCCTAATTTGGTACTGGGATCCAGGTGATAGACTAGCTGAGGCAACAGAAACTTAAGATCAAGGGGGATCCAAAAATAGGAAGGGGATGAAGGGAGGACCACCAAGGGGAAGCCTTGGTGAACAGGAGGCTGAGACAGGAGGATCAAAAGTTCAAGGCCAGGAAGGAAGGAAGGAAGGGAGGGAGGGAGGGAGGGAGGGGAAAGGAAGGGAAGGAGGGAGGGAAGGACGGAGGGAGGGAGGAAGGGAGGTTGACCAAGGGGAAGCCTTGGTGAATAGGAGGCTGAGACAGGAGGATCAAAAGTTCAAGGCCAGGAAGGAAGGAAGGGAGGGAGGGAGGGAGGAAGGAAGGATGGACGATCAAGGGGAAGCCTTGATGAACAGGAGGCTGAGACAGGAGGATCAAAAAGCCTCTCTCAAAATAAAAGTAAAATGGCTGGAGACTTAGCGCAGCCATAGAGGTTCAAACTAGAATGCCCCAGTGAGGGCTGGGCATGGCTCAGAGGTAAGTGTCCATGCCTGGAATCCCCAAGAGAGGGGCTGTGGGCATGGCTCAGTGGTTGTGTGCTTTCCTAGCATGTGGGAGGCTCTGGGTTCCATCCGGAAAGCATACACACACAAAAACAAATATAAGCCTTTGGCTGTAGTCTGGGTCTGTAACTCTGACATTCCCTGGGTCCTCTGACATGTTAGTCTAACTCTGTTTTTGAGGTCCTCACACTAGCCTCCTGAGATTCTTGAGGGTCCCCCCTCACACTCCATGGCCATCTCTTCCCCAGCCCATCTTGCTCCCCATGCCACCCTGTGGGACCAGGAGATTATCTGTGGGGGGAGGGGTTAGGGACACCTGCAGAGATGACTCCCAGCCAATACCACCCCCTTCTCAGCCCAGCGCGTTTTTGGGACATATTTCCGAGTGGGTTTCTACGGCCTGCGTTTTGGGGACCTGGATGAGCAGGAGTTTGTGTACAAGGAACCATCCATCACGAAACTGGCAGAGATTTCACACCGGCTGGAGGCATGTCCCAGCACTTGAGGGGGTGGGGCCAGCCACCACACTTCCCTATGGGTTATAGTGGGGTCTGTCCACATGCATCTCTGAGTTGGTTGTTTCCCCAGGAGTTCTACACAGAGAGGTTCGGAGAGGATGCAGTGGAGATCATCAAAGATTCTAACCCAGTAGACAAGTCCAGGCTGGACCCACAGAAAGTAGGTCATCTGCCCAAGAGCCTATAGTGAAGGACTTTCAAATATTAGTTCCTGGACAGTGGAACTCAAGTCCTGTTTCTCAGGGGATTCTTGGACAGCCAGATATAGGGAGATCTGGGGTCCATGAATCAAAGCCCTCAAGCCCCAGGGGGTCCCCAGAGCCTCTTTGGACAGAGATGCCAGGTAAGTATATCAAGGCCAGGAGACCCACACATGTGACTCTGCATCCTAGGCCTACATCCAGATCACCTATGTAGAGCCATACTTTGACACTTACGAGCTCAAGGACCGGGTGACCTACTTTGACCGCAACTATGGGCTGCGGACCTTCCTCTTTTGCACACCTTTCACTCCTGATGGGCGGGCACATGGGGAGCTGGCGGAACAACACAAACGCAAGACCCTGCTCACCACAGATCATGCCTTTCCATACATCAAGACACGCATCCATGTGTGCCACCGTGAGGAGGTGAGACCCCAGCCTAAAACTAGAGGAGTCAGGAGGTGGGGGTACACCAGGCCTGGGGAGGAGTGATACAGGAACCTCAGACCCAGGGAGAGGAGGGAAGTAAGAGGCTAAGCAGGGCTGGCTCATAATAGGAAATCTCCATGCCCTAGCCAGGTACACATGTGTGCACCCACCAGCCCCCTCCCACCTCCACCCTAACCCCATCCCTACCCCCTCACCCTGCAGACAGTACTGACACCAGTGGAGGTAGCCATTGAGGACATGCAGAAGAAGACCCGGGAGCTGGCGTTTGCCACTGAGCAGGACCCTCCGGATGCCAAGATGCTGCAAATGGTTCTACAAGGCTCTGTGGGGCCTACCGTGAACCAGGCATGGCTAGCATTGCTAAGGGACTGGGGGGTGCTTGCTACCAAGGTTCTCCAGGTACCATTCAGGTATCCTCTGAATACCTCTCACCATGTAGGGTCCCTTGGAGGTAGCCCAGGTATTTCTGGCAGACATCCCAGAAGACCCCAAGCTCTTCCGACACCACAACAAACTGCGACTCTGTTTCAAGGATTTCTGCAAGAAGTACGGCCATTAGAACCTTCCAGCCAGATTCCCTGTCATCCTGACTCCTGACTCTCACCTTGACTCTGTCATCTTGACTCCCTATTAACCTTGCAGCCTTCTGTGAACCTCTGCCTGCTCTACCTGCTGCCCTCCACCCTCTGACACTCCCTTGCCCTGGTTCTGCTCTCTCTGCTGAGCCCTCAGCAGTGTCTCCCTGACCTCACAGGTGTGAGGACGCACTGAGGAAGAACAAGGCCTTGATTGGGCCAGACCAGAAGGACTACCATCGGGAACTAGAACGCCACTACTGCCGTTTGCGAGAGGCCCTGCAGCCCCTGCTCACCCAGCGCCTGCCCCAGCTGCTGGCACCAAGCTCTGCCAGCCTCAGGTGCCCAACATGGGACTGGAGAGGGCAAGACAGAGGGTGGGTTTGAGCACACAGTACATGGTAACGTGCGCCTGCAGTCTCACCTTTGCACAAACCTGGTTATGTTGTCCACTTCCAGAAAAGCAAGCAGAGCGGGGAATGGTGGTAAACACCTTTAATCCCAGGCAGACCTCTGTGAGATAGAAGCCAGCCTGGTCTACATAGTGAGTTCCAGGCTAGCTGGGCCTACATAAGGAAACCCTGTCTCAAAAAAACAAAGAAAAAAAAAGGCAGGCAGGTGCTGGGCAGCCTAGTCTGAGTCATCTGACTTAATCTCTTTTTTAAATTATTTAATTTATTTTATGTGCCCATGGGGGTGGGGGGCACATGGTGTGTTATGGTGCCTGTGTGGAGGTCAGAGGACAATTCAGTTTTTTCCTTCCACTGTGAGGCCCTGGGATTAAACTCAAGTCCTCAGACCTGGCAGCAAGCTCTTTTACCCCCTGAGCCATCTCTGCCCTCTGTTTATTCTTTTTTAAGAGAATTTTGGGGGGGGAGGGGTCTCTTTGAGACAGGGTCTCCCTGTAGCCCTAGCTGGCCTGGAACTCACTGTGTAGACCAGGCTGGCCTCAAATTCACAGAGATCTGCCTGCCTCTGCCTCCCGAGTGCTGGGATTAAAGATGTGTGTCACCATACCTGGCTCAAATGTAATTTATTTAAAAAATAAAATAGCCAGGTATGGTAGGGCATGCCTTTAATCCCAGCACTTGGGAGGCAGGTAGATTCCTGTAAAAACGAAGACAGCCTGGTCTACATAGTGAGTTCCAGATCAGCAGGAGACTATAGGGAGACTCTGTCTCAAAAAAAACAATAATTAAAAAAATAATCCTCGGGGCTGGAGAGATGGCTCAGCGGTTAAGAGCACTGACTGCTCTTGCAGAGGACCCAGGTTCAATTCCCAGCACCCACATGGCAGCTACGAACTGTCCCTTAACTCCAGTTCCAGGGGAATCCGAAGCCCTCTTCTGACCTCCACAGCACTGCACAACATGGGTGCACTCACATACATGCAGGCAATACACTCATACATTAAAAAATAAAAATAATAAAATATTTTTTAAAAATCCTCTGATTGGATTGGGATATGAGAGGAGAGATTTTATAATGATTCTTTGAAGAGGAGGAGGATAAGATGAAGTAGGTTGGCAAGACCATGGAATTGGGGCCCTGTGGGCCTGCTAACCTACCCTCCCTCTCCCAGGAACTCCCTGAAGAGAAGAACAAGCTTCCAGAAGGCTGACCTCTGACCCACAGGGCTGAAGCTACAGCTAAGAGTCAGCACTGAGACCTCTCCGTCTGCCTTGCAGGGGGTCAGTCCTCTTGCCCCTTTGTCAATGAGGGACCACAGTGTCCTTGGGGCTAGGCCCTCTGTCACTCTGTCTGTCTGCACTGATGTATTCTAATGTTTTTAATTTAAAATGATTTTTATATTGAACTAGTGTGATGTGGTCTCTGGGGACTGGGCTCTGTGTGTGTGTCCTGTGACCTTTCCAGCCCAAAGCACAGAACCTTTAATCACAGGTGGCAGAGGCAGGCAGAGATCAAAGCCATCCTGGGCTACATAGCAAGTTCCAGGCCAGCTGGGGCTACGGGAACACCATGTTTCAAGACAACAGTAAATAAGTAAATTAATTGAAGATAGATGATAGATAGATAGATAGATAGATAGATAGATAGATAGATAGATAGATAGATGATAGATAGATAGATAGATAGATAGATAGATAGATAGATAGATGATAGATAAAGCGAGCCTACTATGTACCCTGGTGATAACAGATACCATTCCGGCTCTGGGGCAGCTGACATTCTGCTGTGGAAAATAGCACACAAATATGCAACATGTCCACTAGAAAGAGTACTATTTCAGACCAGGTGTGGTGGCGCACACCTTTAATCCCAGCACTTGGGAGGCAGAGGCAGGCGGATCTTTGTGAGTTTGAGGCCAGACTGGACAGCTGTGGCTACAGGGAGACCCTGTCTCAAAAAGAGAAATAAATACTATTTTTAAAATTTTTTATTTTTATTTGCATTTCATATGTATGAATGTTTTGCCCGCTTGTATGTAAGTGCACCGCATGTGTGCAATGCTCAGGAAGGTCAGAAGAGGGTGCAGATCTGGAACTGTCAAGCCAGCTCTCCATCTCCTTAATCTGTTTGTGTATGTGTGCAGAGGTACCTGGGAGGCCAAAGGTCCTCACTGGGTATCTTCCTCAGTCTCTCCACCTTTCTTTGTTTTGTTTTATTTTGTTTTTTTTTTTTATTGAGACAGGGTCTCCAAGTAGCCCCAACTGCCCTGGAACTCACTATGTAGACCAGGCTGGCCTTGAACTCACAGAGATCCGCCTGCCTCTGCCTCCCAAGTTGTTTTTTTTTTAATCACATTTATTTATTTGTGTGTGTATGCCACAACAGGCAGGTGGAGCTCAGGGGAAAACACGGGAAACTTGGTTCTTTCCTCCCACCATTTGGGTCTTGAGAATGGAAAGGCAGCAAGTACCTTTACTTGCTGAGCCCTCTCACCACCATTCCACCTTATTTTTAGAGACTGAATCTCATTGAACCTAGAGTTCACTGACTTGGCTAGGCTGACTGAACCCCAGAAGATTCTCCTGTCTCCATTATCCCAACACTGTGGGTTACAGATGCACTGCTGTGCCCAGTGTTTACCTCAGTGCTGTGTGTCTTCATGTTTGATCAGCAAGTACTTGATCCACTGAGGCATTCCCCCAGGCTCCTGTAGAAATCATGAAACCCCAGGCTGAATGTTAAATGCCTTTCAGAAAGGTTTTTCTTGTTTTGAGACAGGGAGTCACTATTCAGCCTTGGCTAGCTTAGAGCTAGCTATGTAGACCATGTTGGCCTTGAACTCAGAGATCTGCCTGCCTCTGCCTCCCAAGTGCTGGGAATGAATGAGCACCATCCTTGGCTTTTTTTTTTTTTTTTTTTTTTTTTTTTTTTTTGAGACTGTTTCATGTAGCCCAGACTGACCTCAAACTTACTCTGTAGCCAAGGATGACTTTGAACACCTGATCCTTCTGCCTCCACATCTCTTGAGAACTGGGATTACTGACTTTTACTACCACTGGGGACTGGCGTCCAGAAACTTCTATGCAAATAAAAGCAGCTCACCTGTGGGCTGAGGGTGTGCCTTAGAGACAGGTTAGCATTCACAAGGCCCTAGGGCCACCCAGAACTACAAAATCAACGAAGTAAATTAAGCCCTGTTTTTATGGGACTTCTGTTAGGCTTGTGTGTGTGTGTGTGTGTGTGTGTGTGTGTGTGTGTGTGTATACACGTATTAGGTAGGCTACAGGATTAGCCCCATTTTCCTGATGGGGAAACTGAGGCTTCGCTCAGGTGATGGGTAGGGGTGGCTGGCTGTTCAACGTCTACATTTGCACAGCACCATTGGACAGTCATGCCATGGTGCACCCGGCCTGCAGCTGGGCAGCTTCCAACCCTGAGCGGCCAGCGGGGGAAGGGTGACCTCCCGCCGTCACCACAACCACCACCATGCCCGCCCCAAGCTGGGCCCCAGGCCAGCTCCACCCCCCTGCAGCGGCACAGCTGCGAAGAGCCGGAGACCAAGCGTGAAGTAGTGGCGGACTGTGTCCCAGGGCCTGCTGGCCAGAGGTGGATACCAGCCCCTGGACGTGCACGCACACCAGGTGAGATCGCTTGCACCCCACCAACCCCACTGCAATTAGCCCTGCCGAGCCTGGCTGGAGAGGCGCCCGGGAGGCTGGAGGGGCGTGGCTTTGTGTGAGGGGCGTGGTCAGGGGCGTGGTTACCAGCCGGGCCGGCAAGGCCGAGCAGGGTGGTGGCTGGGGCGGAGCGCTGAGGACGCCCGGGACGGCGGAGGCTGGAGCACTACAGGCGAGTGGGTCCTGGGACTGGGTTGAGGGGGGTCCTGATATTTTTAGGGGTTCGGTCTGGGTTTTTCCTCACCTCCAGCCACAGATTATAAATTCTTCTCGACCAGTCCCTCCTGAGTCTGACCCTCTCTGCACACAAACTTTCCGAACTGCAAACTTTGGAGCACTTGGGTCTCCCCCCTTCCCATCTCTGACCTCGGCCCTGCTTCCCTTGTCCCCCGTCTTCCTCCATCCCTTCACCTTGCCACTTCTCGCCCATCTCTCGGACCCTGTCCTCTTGCTCTGTTACCCTCCCTGCCTCTTGTCCCCCCTCGTGCTGTGTCCCCCGGCCTCCTTGGACGGGCCAAGCCCCTCAGGCGAACGGAAGGCATCCAGGCCTGAGCCTGGCTGCTGGGCCGGTGTGGGGGATCAGCAGATGTTTGCCATTAAGCTGGGGACCCTGCAGGCCCCGCCCCCTCTCCGCCCGGGGCGGGGTCCTCCTCATCCCCCAACTTCGAAGGCGGAGAGACAGAACAGGAAACCCTCCTGGTCTATCCAGGCTACTGGAGAGGCGCGCTTTGGGGAGACCCTGCGCCCCTTCTCTGAATATTCCCACCTGCTGATTCTCTTCACTCTTACCCAGGAATCTTGTAGGGAGAGGGGCCTTAGCGGAGGGGCCCCTCTAAATTCCACTCACTGTCCTCACTCCACCCGTCACCGCCCCTAGCCCCTGGGAGTAACCAGTGTACAGTGAGATAGCTGGATACCCTCAATCTCCGTGTGTGGAATCTGGGGATGATTTGGTGGGCACTCGCCTTATCTGACACACTTCAAGTCCAAGTCCACCCCACCCTCCCAGCCCAAGTGACCCTGGGGAAGTCACTCACTGGGAAACTAGGTGTGACTATCCAATTACTGTGGTTGGCCTGGTACTTAAAAAGTAGATGTTGGGGGCTGGAGAGATGGCTCAGTGCTTAAGAACACTGGTTGTTCTTGCAGAAGACCCGGGTTTGAATCTCAGCACCCACATGGCAGCTAACGACTGTCAGTAACTCCAGTTCCAGGATATCCGACAGCCTCTTCTGACCTCTGAGGGCATTGCACGACACGCAGGCAATATACGCATACATTAAAAATAAATGTATTTTTTTTTAAAAGTAGATGTTGGAGCTGGAGAGCTGGCTCAGGAGTTAAGAGCACTGCTGCTCTTGTAGAGGACCCAGGTTTGATTCCCAGCACCCACATGGCAGCCAACAACAGTCTATAACTCCAGTTTTAGGGAATCCAGTGCCCTCTTCTGACCTCCACGGGCATAGAAGGACACAGATGCACCTACTTACATGCAAGCAATACAACCATACACATAAAAATAAAAACTAACTTTATTTTTGGTCTTTTTGAGACAGGGTCTCCCTGTAGCCCCAGCTGTCCTGGAACTCACTATGTAGACCAGGCTGG
>NW_008338997.1:292877-294222 GCF_000622305.1 Nannospalax galili | reverse complement strand
CTCACAGAGATCTGCCTCCCTCTGCCTCCCAAGTGCTGGGACTAAAGGCGTTTGCCACCATGCCCGGCATGTTTTTTTAAGTAGATATTATGCCCCACGTGGTGGGTGTGCCTTTAATCCCAGCACTTTGGAGGCAGAGGCCAGCCTGGTCTTCATAGTGAGTTGCAGGCCTGCAATATAGCAAGGTCCTGTCTTAAAAACAAACAAGACTGGGGCTGTAGCTCACAGCTCAGTGGATAGAGTGCTTGCAGTTTAGTTGGTAGAGTGCTCGCCTAGCAAGCATGAAGCCTTGGGCTCATCCCCAGCACCTCATAAACTGAATGTGGTGGTGCACACCCCAGCACCCAGGAAGTAGAGGCAGGAGGATCAGTAGTTCAAGGTCATCCTTAGCCTGGGTGTTGTTGTAAGACCCTACAACAACACCACCAAAAAAAAAAAAGGGCTGGGCGGGACATGGTGGCGCACACCTTTGGTCCCAGCAGTTGGCAGGCAGACTCAGGTGGATCTTTGTGAGATCTAAGCCAGCCTGGTCTATATAGAGAGTTCCGGGTCAGCTGGGGCTCCAGGGAAACCCCGTCTCAAAAAGACCAAAAAAGAAAAAGGGCTGGAGAGATGGCTCAGTGGTTAAGAGCACTGGCGGCTAGAGGACTGGGGTTCGAGCACCCACATGGTGGGTGGCTAGCAATGGTCTGTTACTCCAGTTCCAGGGAAATCTGAAGCTTTCTTCTGACTTCCATGGGCATTGCACAGTATGGGTGCGGGCAATACACTCATAAACAAAAATAAAAATAATAAATATTTTAGCCAGGCATGGTGGCACACACCTTTAATCCTGGCATTTCGGAGGCAGAGGCAGGCAGATCTCTGTGAGTTAGAGGCCAGCCTGATCTACATAGCAAGTTCCAGGTCAGCTGGGGTTACAGAGAGACCCTGTCTCAAAAAGATAAAAAATAAATAAACAAATAAATAAATATTTTTTTGCCTGTGTGTGCATGCACATGTATGTGGGTGCCCAAGGCCAGAAGAGGGTGTCAGATCCTCTGGAGCTGGAGTTCCAGGCGGTTGTGAGCTGCTCATTGTGGGTGCTGGGAACAGAACTTTGATCCTCTGAAAGAGCAGCGAGCACTCCTAAGTGCTGAGCCATCTGCCTTGCGATGTCCTGCCTCCTGAACTCATTCTTAATTTGGGGGGGAAATAGTCTTTCCTTTTGCCTTTTCTTCAGTGTTAGCAGATTCTGGCTTGCTTCTGGGCTTTCCTCTCATTTTGCTTTGTGGAGGATCCATCTTGTCCACAGATATATCTGATCACTACAGAGTTCTCCCAGAATCATTCAGCACAAGCTGCC
>NW_008338997.1:281477-292779 GCF_000622305.1 Nannospalax galili | reverse complement strand
AAAGAAAGAAAGAAAGAAAGAAAGAAAGAAAGAAAGAAAGAAAGAAAGAAAGAAAGAAAGAAAGAAAGAAAGAAAGAAAGAAAGGGCGGGCTTGGGCTGGTGGTGCATGCTTTAATCCCAGCACTCAGGAAGCAGAGGCAGTCAATCCTCTGTGAAATTGAAGCCAGCCTGGTCTACATAGGGAGATTCAGGCCAGCTGGAGCTATAAGAAGACCCTGTCTGAAAGTTAGAATTATTACTTGCTTCGTCCCTAGGTCCTCTACCCCAGGTGATCCTAATCCTATTCCTTACCTCCAGATGTCTCTCTTAGGGCTCCAGAAAATATTTTGGACCAACTTGTCCCAATGTTTGGTGGTCAGAAACACCAGGCAGGTGCACGCAGAGCCAATTTTTCCTACAATTAGTCACTGTGTTACAGGTGTTCTGAGCCAGTGAAGCAGGGACAGAGACGTGGAAGAGACAGGGAGAGACACGTGGAGAGAGACCCAGAGAGACGGGAAACGTGGAGAGAGACATAGACATGGAGGGAAACTAAACCAGTTATAGAACGAGTCAGTCACCGCTGAGCCCCGGCGTTCATGCCTGGCAGGTGCCGCGCATCATCCATCCTCCCAGGTACCCTCTGACACCCACAAACTAGTAATGGTCCACTCTGGGGAGGTGAGCAGGGTGCAGCAGGGTAGCAGGAGGTCAGACAGCAGAAAGGATCAGCCTCTAGGACCGAAGTGGTGCGTAGCCTTGATTTTAGCTACCTTTTCTGGGCTACCAAACAGCCCCTTCTTTTACTTCCTCCTCCCAACCCCCATGACTTCCCTGGCCTCCTTCGGCTCTTTATCCCTGCCACACCTCCCCCCTCAGCCGGGACACATCCTGGGGGGGCAGGAAGTTCTATGTAGCCCGGACAGCGAAACTGTTTATTTTTAGAGAAAATTGTTTCCATAAAGAGGAAAAGCTTCAGCGTTTGTAGCTCCCCACTTTCCCTTCTTCTCCTTCTGGCCTGCGGAACCCGATTCTCTGTTTTGGGGTCCCTAAGCAGGCCCCACCTTCCACATTCTGCACGCTCCCCTGTTCTCTATAGCCCCCCAGTGGAAGGACTCCCCCTTTAGCATCCTGGCCTCTACCCATCTGCACCCTGCTCTCCCAGTATTGCTGTCCGGGCTGAAGGGAGGGGTGCAGGAAGGGTGGGGCTGTGGAGCTGGGGCCCCCTAAGGGGGCCATGTGGAGGCTGTGGGAACAGCTGGAGTCTGTCCAGGGCTGGACAGATGTGCAGGCAGTCAGGAGGGTTTTCTTTCTTTGTTTTAGGCTTTTCTACAGAAAGGGGGGTGAGGTAGGGGCAAACAAATGAAAGGGTCCTGGACCTCAGTGAGAGGGGGGCAGGAAGGGTCAGCCGCATTACCCCACTCCTGCAAACTGCCCCTGAAACCCAACTGTGTGAACCCCTCTTGGCAGGTGAGCCTCAGCCTGTGCTGTAGGCAGTCTGACTCCCAGTCTCCTGAGTGACACCTGAGGAAAGACGATGGCCCAGGTCCTGCATATACCCGCTCCGTTCCCAGGTAAAGCATCTGAGGTCAGAGGTGGGAGGTCAGCACAATGTGAAGGTCTGAGGGGGGGAAGTCAGCGAGGGTCTGGGGTGGGCAGCTTTAAAGTGAGGAGGGTCTGAAGGGGGAGGTCAGCCCTGCTTTGGGACACAGGTGACAGGGCCTTGCCCAGTGTAGGAGACAGAGACTGAAGGCCCAGTTGATCCCGGGTGGGCCCTTAGCTCAGGGAATACTGCCACTCACTCCACTATTCCTCACTGTCCCTGGGTCATCAACTCCCACCCAAAAGCAAGGGCCCAGCAGTATTTTAAGGCATGAGCTTTCCCCCACTCCAGGGACCCCTGGCCCAGCCTCTCCACCTGCCTACCCTGCCAAGGAGCCCGACCCTCCATATTCAGTGGAGACCCCCTATGGTTACCGGCTGGACCTGGACTTCCTGAAGTATGTGGATGACATTGAGAAGGGCCACACGCTTCGCAGGGTGGCAGTGCAGCGCCGGCCACGTCTGGGCTCCCTGCCACGAGGCCCGGGCTCCTGGTGGACTTCCACTGAGTCCCTGTGCTCCAACGCAAGCGGGGACAGTCGCCACTCAGCCTATTCCTACTGTGGCCGTGGCTTCTACCCACAGTATGGGGCCCTGGAGACCCGGAGTGGCTTTAACCCACGAGTGGAGCGCACACTGCTGGATGCCCGGCGCAGGCTGGAGAATCAGGCGGCCTCCCCGTCGGATGGCCTGGGTGGCCTGGGGTCCCTGACCCCCAGTGTAGCGGGTTCCACCAGCTCCCTGTCTGGTGTGGGCCTGCCACCCCCCACACCACGCAGCTCAGGGCTGTCCACCCCTGTGGCACCCAGTGCAGGCCACCTGGCCCACGTCAGGGAGCAGATGGCCGTTGCCCTGCGCAAGCTGCGCCAGCTGGAGGAGCAGGTCAAACTGATCCCTGTACTCCAGGTCAAGCTGTCGGTCCTACAAGAAGAGAAGAGACAGCTGGCGGTGCAGCTCAAGAGCCAGAAGTTTCTAGGTCACCCCACAGGGACCCGAGGCCGAGGTGAACTCTGCCTGGACCTCCCAGAGCCCCCCGAAGATCCTGGGGTGCTGGAGACCCGCACTGTAGGTACCTGGGTCCGAGAACAAGACTTGGGCATACCAGATGGCAAAGCTGCCCTGGCTGCTAAGGTGGCTGTGTTGGAGACTCAGCTCAAAAAGGCGCTGCAGGAGTTGCAAGTGGTGCAGACCCGCCAGGCTGACCCCCAACCCCAGGCCTGGCCACCTCCCGATACCCAGGTCCGCGTGGACACCATGCGAGTGGTGCAGGGGCCTCAGGAAGTCGAGGTGGTAGCCAGCATGGCAGCGGGAACCCGTGCACAGAGAGCCCAGAGTCTGGAATCCTACGGAGCAGGGCTGAAGGCCCTGGTGACAGCTGGGGGGCCAGAGAGTCCTCCTGTGTTCTGCAGCCATGAAGTGGTGGAGACCATGTGCCCGATACCCACAGCTACCACCGGCAACATCCACACCATTAAGAAAATCAGCATCACAGAACGAAGCTGCAGTGGGGCAGCCAGGAAGGCAGGTGAGTGATGCTGGCAGTGGTAGAACAGGTAGGGGGTCTCTCCTTCATCCTAGTCTTTGACAGGATGGATGGCCCTGGTCTCTTCCCAACGAAGAAAGGATTACAGAATTACACAGGCGATCAGTTGGTATTATGAGCTGTTGGTGTCATGCAAAAAATCTGATGTCTAGGGAGCTGGGGAGATGGCTTAGTTGGTAAAGTGCTTGCTTGCTACACAAGCATGAGGAACTGAGTTCAGATCTCCAGCACCCATGTGAAAAAGCTGGGGGTAGGCCAGGCATGGTAGCTCACACCCTAATCTCAGCACTCAGAACACAGAAGCAGGTAGATCTCTGTAAGATACAAGCCAGTGAGACCTTGCATTTAAAAAAAAAGTGGACGTAACTGCTGAGAAACAACTCCCCAGGCTGACCTCTGGCCTGAACACTCATGTGTACATACACATAAGCAGTCACACACGTACACAAAGAAATTGAATAACTAGCATATCACCTTGTGTCACAGTGCAAATATCCTGAAAACAAGTCATTTGGAGAATGTTCCCAATTGTTGGTTTCCTGGCAAAATCCCTCCTTGTTGACTTGAGTGGCCAGAATCTATGCAGGACAGATTTAACCCCTATAAAGAGAATGCATTGTTCACAATATTGAGGGACAGCTTTAGGTATAGCTAGATCCAGGTGCTTGGTTTAATGCCTTTGTTCTGTCTGCCTACTGTGGAGGCTTCTCTCTTGGGTTGGTTAAGGAAGATGGCCTCCATGGAGAAGGAATCCCTTAGTCCATATAACACCAGTTAAAATAGAGAAATGGCTTAGCAGTTAGGAGCACTGGCTACTCTTCTAGAGGACCCAAGTTTGGTTCCCAGCACCCACATGGCAGCTAACAATCATCTGTAACTCCAGTTCCAGAGGACATGACATCCTCTTCTGGCTTCTGCAGGCATTGCACACATGTGGTGCACTTACATATAGGCAGAACACTCAAAAAATAAATAAGTCAAAAATAAAATAAGCTGGGTGTGGTGGTGCACGCCTTCAATTCCAGCAGTCAGGTGGCAGAGGCAGGTGGATCTCTGTGAGATCAAGGCCAACCTGGTTTACATAGCGAGTTCCAGGCCAACCAGGGATACAGGGAGATCCTATCTCAAAAAGATTAAAAAAATAAATCGAAAACCTTTGATGGCCTTCATTGGCAAGAGGTGCACCTTTCACTACCCGGCTGAGGGTGAAGGAGCCTGTGGCCTTTGGGAGAGGAAATGGGGGTGCCCTCAGAGAAAGTGCTGAGTACTCATGCTAGGAAGGGCTGTACAGGATTACCAGCTGCCTGGGAGAAGCTGCCAGAACGATTCATAAGAAGAGCAACAGCTGTTGTGTCTTGGGCATGGGACAAGTGGTGCCAACTGCTGCGTTAAGTGATTCATCCAGGAGGGGCTAAGGAAGATGGCTGGCCAGCCAGGTGCCTGGGGTCTGTACCAGGTTCACCGTGTGACCCCATGTGAGCAGCTTGACCTCTCTGGGCTTCAGCATCCCTCTCTGTGACAGGGTCTAATGTTGATCCACTGTTCTAGAATGCCTATGAGTGAATGTTTTCTTTTCTTCTTTTTGGTTTAATGTGGGATTTGAGACAGGCTTCCTGTGTTCTCTACCAGCCTTTTTTCTTTCTTTTTAAAGTCAGAAGTGACTGAAAAAAAAATTTTTTTTTTGGTCTCTTTGAGACAGGATCTCCCTGTAGTCCCAGCTGGCCTGGAACTCGTTATGTAGACCAGGCTGGCCTCGATCTTATAGGCATGCACCACCATGCCTGGCTATTTTTCTGGTTCTTTAAGACAGTTTCTTGTAACCCAGGCTGGCCTTGACCTCCTGAGCTCTCTGCTTCCACCTCTCCTCCAGAATGCTGGGATGACAGTCGTTGGGTCACTTTGCCTGGTTCAGCCTTGAATTGTCAACGTCCTGCCTCAGCCTCTTGAGTAGCTGGGATGCCAGGCATACAATACCAATCTCAGCTTTGACTCTATAGCTGGGGAAACTGAGGCTTGGGGTGAGGGTGAGGATTCACTGTGTTGAGGTCTGTGGCACTAATGGGCACTGGTTCTCACCCCCAACTCGAATATGGAGTTGGCCAGAACCCTCTGACAGTTACGTGGACTTCAGGGCAAGGACCCAGCTATGTTTTCTTGCTTCCCTGTTGTTCCTGGCTGGCTACGGAAACCAGCTCTCTGTCCATCCAAACACCCTGAGGTTCTGGCCCTCAGCCAGAGGCCCGCCCAGCCCAGCCTTGGATCTCCCAGAGAGACACCCTCCATTCCAGACGTGCCTCCCAGGGTAGTCATGGGGCCTCCTGCTTACAGGACATGGAGAAAAAGCTATGTTCATGCCCTTTTTCATCTCTCACTGCACTCACTCTTGCTACAGCCAGCTCACAGCCTCCATTAGTTAGCACTGGAGTGTGTGCATGTGTTTCAATATCATCTCAAGTGAGAGATGGAAAGTATGCCACCATGAAAAGGCCAGGCGTGGTAGTGCGTGCCTTTAATCCCAGCACTCAGGAGGCAAAGGCGGGCAGATCTCTGTGAGATCAAGGCCAGTGTGGTCTATATAGAGAGTTCCAGGCCAGCTGTGGATACAGGGAGACCCTGTCACGAAGACCAAAACAACAACAAAAAACAAAGTCTGTCTGGTGTAAGGCCATACCACCCTGAACACTGCCTGTCTGATCAAAGTCTGTGTACCTCTCTCTCTTCATCTGTAAACTGGGACTCCTGACAGTACCTTGCCCTAGACTCAATTTGGTCTCTAAATGTAAATTGTGCTGGGAGCAGTGTGTTTCAGTGGTAGAGCTACCATCTAGTGTGAGGCCTGGCTCCATGGCCAGCACTGTATCATGTTGATGTGCAGTCTGCCTCTAGGTTTGTAGTCAATAGTCACAATCATCTCTCATCTCTGGTGTCTTCTTACATAGCATATGAAAAGAGCCAGACATGGTAGCACAAGCCTGTGATCCCAGCACTCCAGAAACTGAAGCAGGAGGGCCACCTCAGCTTGGAGGCCAGCCTGGGCTACAGAGTGAGTCTCTATCCAAAACAACTACTGCCTGTATAAAATGTGGAGGAGAAGATGTGCCAGGTGGCATAGAGGTAGGAAGAGTGTCCTGAGCAGGGGCCCAGGAGAGGTAAAGGCCCTGCAGTGGCAAGGACTTAGGCTTGTAAAGTGAAGAACAAGCTAGAATGTGGTAAGGACAGAGCCTCTGCACTTGTAATCTTAATGCTGGGGAGGTTGAGACAGGCAGATGTCTAGGGCTTGCTGGCCAGCCTACTCTACTCTACAAACCTCAGGATAGAGATACCCTGTCTCAAAAAACAAATGGACTGGTGAGCTGGCTCAGCTGTTAGGAGCACTGACTGCTCTTACAGAGGACTTGAGTTCGGCTCTCAGCACCTACATAGCAGCTAACAACAGTGTGTAAACTCCAGTTCCAGGGGACTCCAAAACCCTCTTCTGACTTCTAGGTTGCACACACACACACACACACACACACACACACACACACACACACAAAATAAGTAAGTCCTAAAAACAAAAACCCACCTGAGCCTGCTGATACACACTATTAATTCCAGTACACAGGAGGCAGAGACTGGTGGATATTTGTGAGATCACAGTTAGCCTGGTGTACATAGTGAGTTCCAGGCCAGCTGGGGTTACAGGGAGACTGTCTTAAAAAAACAAAACAACAGAAAGTAGCCCATAGTGTTTTCAGGTTTAGAAAGTGCAGAAAAATCTAAAACAACAAATCCACCTACTACCAGGAGTGTCTTATCAAGACTTTCGTTGAGACAGGGCCTTAGTATGTGCTGCAGGCTACCTGGCTCTCACTGTAACCCTCCAATCTCAGTCTCCCCTGAGAGCTGGAGTCACAGGTCTGAGTCACCACACCCAGTTTCTGTCAACATTTTGCTTCTGTGTTTTTGGGGTTGCTTTATTTGTTTTGTTTTGAGACAGAGTCTCACTATGTAGCCCCAGCTGGCCTAGATGTCACTACGCAGGCCAGGCTGGCCTAGAACTCACAGAGATCCACCTGCCTCTCCCTCCCCTCTCAAGTGTTAAGATTAAAAGCCTATATTACCAGTCCCAGATTTGGATTGTCCTGTTCAGTAGCCCAGGCTGCCCTGGAGCTGTGGTCTCCTGCCTCAATCAGTTTTCCATAGGCTACTCTTATAGGAGCTCACAAACATAACTTATAAGTTTTCTTTTTAAATTTTGTTTCTTATGTGTATGAATTTCCTCCCTGAGTAAGTGCACCCATGTAGTATAGAACCTATGGAGGTCAGAAGAGGGCCCTGGAGCTGCAGTTATGGATGGTTGTTAGCAGCCATGTGGATGCTGGGAACTAAACTCAGGTCCTCTGCAAGAGCAGCCAGTGCTCTTAAATGCTGAGCCAGCTCTCCAGCCTCCAGCCTGACATTTGTTTGTTTGTTTTTGGTCTTTTTGAAACGGTTTCCTTGTAGCCCCAGCTGTCCTGGAACTCACTATGTAGACCAGGCTGGCCTTGAACTCACAGATATCCACCTGCCTCTGCATCCCGAGTGCTGGGACTACAGGTGTGCCCCACTATGCCCAGATAGCCAAAGTTTTTTTTTTTTTTAATGCATAAAATAATAATAATATGTTTTTAATATCTAGCCCCATAGAGCTGATGGAAAATACTGTTTTGCTTGAGTTTATTTTTTCAGGTGCTAGGGATGAACTCCAGGGCCTTGTGCATCCTGGGCAAGCACTCTTCTGCTGAGCTAAGCACATGCCCCTGTACTTTTCACATGTTCTTAGTCATAGTTTTCTTTTAATTTTTCCCAGACACGTAAAAATGTAAAATCTACTGAGCATAATAACTCATGTCTTTAATCCAAGCACTTTGAAGGATTGCTGTGAGTTTTCAGTCAGCCTGGGCCAAGGACAGGATCAAACTCAGGTCCTTAGGCTTTACAGCAAGCTCCTTTACCTGCTGAGCTATCTCACCAGCCCAATATTTTTGCTTTTTGAAGATGGTGTTTCTCTATGCTGCCCAAGCTGGCTCCTAAGCAGTTTTCCTGCCTCACCCACCCAGATCCCAGTACCTCAGCCACGAGACACTATGCCTGGCCTTTCCATTCTTGAAGATCATTCCTAGGCTCCATTTTTCAGCAGCTTATTTAGATATTTGGTATTCTTGGAAAATATGCCCTGTGCCTGTTTAATTTCCTTAAATGGTGGTGTGTTACAGAAAAACAAGGATCTCTTTCTGTTTCTTATTTTTTCCATTCTACTTTCAAACAACAACAAAAAGAAAAAAAAAAAAAAAAAAGGAAAAGAAAAGAAAAAACCAACAGTGCTTGAGATGGAACTAAGGGCATCCTGTAAGCCTTTTAATTTTTTTTAATTTTATTTTTGAGACCAGGTCTCATCATGTAGCCCTTGGCTGGCCTGGAACTCACTATGTAGACCAGGCTGGTCTCAAACTCACAGAAATCCACCTGCCTCTGCCTCCCAAGTGTTGGGATTAAAGGCCTGCACCACAGGGCATCCTGCCCTTTTAAAATTTCAATTATTTTTGGCCTGGAGAGACAGCTTAGCTCTTGCAGAGGACTGGGGTTTGGTTCCCAGCAGCCCCATGGCAACTAGCAATTGTCTAACTCCAGTTCCCTGGGATCCACCCTCTTCTGGCCTCCTCGAGCATTGCACATACATGGTACACTTGCCTACATGCCAGCAAATACTCATGCACATAAAATAATACTAAGTTTAAATTACTTTATTTGTTAATTTCTGAATACATTTCTTTCTTTCTTTTTTTTTTTTTTTTTTTTTTTTTTTTTTTTTTGTCTTTTTGAGACAGGGTCTCTCTGTAGCCCTGGCTGTCCTGGAACTCACTATGTAGACCAGGCTGGCCTCGAACTCACAGAGATCTGCCTGCCTCTGCCTCCAAGTGCTGAGATTAAAGGTGTGTGCCACTGCTCCCAGCTCTGAATATTTTGGGTAGAAGTGTCTGTACCACACTGTGAGTGTGGAGATCAGAGGTCAACTCAGACATCAGTTCTCACCTTCCCATATGAGTACACCATGCCTGGCCCTTTTTTGGTTTATGAGATACAACATCAAACTAGATCTAAGGTTTATTGTTGTTGCTGTTGTTTTTAGTGCATGTGTACGTGCGTGGTGTGTGTGTGCGTGTGTGTGTGTGTGTGTGTGTGTGTGTGTGTGTACCTCTTTGTGTATGTGTTTCAGGGGGGCGTGCACATGTTCCCGCAGGCAGGGGAAGTTCAGACATATGTTGGTCCTCACCCTCCACCTTGTTTGAAGCACAGTCTCTCTTGTCCACTGCTTAGCTGGCCTGAGGGGCTTCCAGGAGAATTATGTCTTTGCTTTCTGTCTTGCCTTAGGAATCCTAGAATTACAGACATGGGCCACCAAGTCCAGCTTTTATTTTACATAGGTTCCAAGGATCAAACTCAGGTCATCAGTCTTCACAGCAAGCACTTTCACATACTGAGCCATCTCACATACCCCCTCTAGGATTTTAAACACAGAGCTCTAGGCCAGGCATGGTGGTACATGATGTTGTCTCAGTACTCAGAAGACTGAGGCAGGAGGATTTCAAGTTCAAAGCCAGCCTGGCCTACAAAGTGAGACCTTCCCCCCCCAAAAAAAACCAGCAACGACAAAAGGCTGTAGCTCAGTGGATAGAGTGCTTGCAGGAAGCCCTGGGTTCCACCCCCAGGATCACATAAACCAGGTACAGTTGTCAAATACCTGTCATCCCAGCATTGGAGAGGTGGAGAAAGAAGGATTAGGAGTTCAGGGTCATCTTCAATCACATAATGAGTTTGAGGCTAGCCTGGACTAAATGAGACCCAGTCTCAAAAAAGAAGAAAGAAAGAGAAGTTGGACATGTTGGTACACACCTTTAATCCCAGCACTTGTGAGGCTGAGGCAAGCTGATCTCTATGACATCCAGGCCAAGCCTGATCTGCATAGCAAGTTCCAGGCTAGCCTGCGCTACAGGGAGACCCTGTTTTTAAAATCCCCCCAAATGGAGGGGCTGGAGAGAAAAGAAAAAGAAAAAAATGCTCCCCAAAATCAGTAGGCCAGAAAAGGAATACTTGTCTAGCTTCCACAAACCTGGGTTCCACGCCAGAACCACAAAATAATAACAGTAATAATAGTAAGTAAATCGATGAGAAGTTTGGCACACCCCGGCCTTGGATACCCACTCCCATTGTGAGTTGAGGCCCTAGCTCTGGGGTCAGCTGGGGTTAGCCACACCCTCAATTAAACAGCTTTTGGACAAATTTACGGCCAAGTTTCTCATTCAGCCCTGCCCTATCTGCACTCTTAGCCTGTGGAGAGCTAATGACCCTGCATGCCTCCCATGAACTTCAAGAAGTAGTTAATCATGATTCTTAAAATATTTTAGGGGAGTGTTGGTGGCTCACGCCTTTAATCCCAGCAGTAGGGAGGCAGAGGCAGATGGATCTTTGAGATCAAGGCCAGCCTGGTCTACATAGCAAGTTCCAGGTCAGCTGGGGCTGCAGGGAGAGCGTATCACAAAACAAAAAAAAAGATTTATTTTTAATCATGTGTGTATGTGTGTTGATATGTGCAGGTGCATGCAGGTGCCTAAAATGTCAAAGGCTTCAGATCCCCCAATGCCTAGAATTACAGATGGTTGTGAGCCAAGAGACATGGGTGCTTCTGGAAGAGTAGTACCTGCTCTTAACTGCTGAGCCATCTCTCCAGCCATGTGCCTTTTTATGTAGTTTCTGAGGATCAGACTCAGGTCCTTAAGCTTGCAAATTACCAAGTGAGCCATCTCCCCAGGCCTTTTGTTGTTATTATTTATTTTAGATAGGGTCTCCCTGTATTCCTGGCTGGCCTGGAACTCACAGAGATCTGCCTGCCTTTGGCTGGTGTTGGACTAAAAGTATGTGCCATCTGACCTGGTGTATGAGGTGCTGGGGATGGAACCCTGGGCTTCCTGGGAGCTAGGCAAGTGCTCTGCCCACTGAGCCAATTCCTGTTTCTACTCTTCAGAGACAAGGTCTAACTCTATAGCCCAGGCTGACCTTAAATTTATGGATCTCACCCCTCTGTCTCCTCCTGGCATAACAGCCATGGACTACCACCCCTGGCCTATTGCACTGTTGGGTTTTTTTGTTTGTTTGTTT
>NW_008338997.1:262179-281368 GCF_000622305.1 Nannospalax galili | reverse complement strand
GAGACAGGGTCTCCCTGTAGCCCCAGCAGGCCTAGAACTCGCTATGTAGACCAGGCTGGCCTCGAACTCACAAAGATCCGCCTGCCTCTGCCTCCCAAGTGCTGGGATTAAAGGCGTGCGCCACCACGCCTGGTTGTTTTTTGTTTTTTTAATATTTTATTTGGGACTGAGAAATGGCTTAGTGGGTAAGAGCACTGGCTGCTCTTGCAGAGAATCTGGGTTCAGCTCTCAGCACCCACATGACAGCTAAACTATCCTTAAAAATTCCAGGGGAGGGGGGCTGGAGAGATGGCTTAGCGGTTAAGACCAGTGACTGGGGCTGGAGAGATGGCTCAGGGGTTAAGAACACTGGTTGTTCTTGCAAAAGACCTGGGTTTGAATCCCAGCACCCACATGGCAGCTGACAACTGTCCATAACTCCAGTTCCAGGGGATCTGACAGCCTGTTCTCTCTTCCATGGGCATTACATAACATGAGAGAGATGGCTCAGTGGTTAAGAACACTGACTTGTCTTACAGAAGACCTGGATTCAAATCCCAGCACCCACATGGCAGCTGACAACAGTCAGTAACTCCAGTTCCAGGGGCTCTGACAGCCTCTTCTGTCCTCCGTGGGCATTGCACAACACGGGTGCCCTTACCTACATGCAGGCAATACATGCGTATACATAAAATAAAAATTAAAAAAATTAAAAAATAAAAATTTCAGGGGAGGACTGGAGAAATGGCTCAGTGGTTAAGAGCACTGACTGCTCTTGCAAAGGACCTGGGTTCGATTCCCAGCACCCACATGGTGGCTACGAACCATCTCCAGAGGAATCTGAAACCCTCTTCTGACCTCTGAGGGCATTGTATGACATGGGTGCACCTACCTACATGGAGGCAATACACTCATACTCGTAAAATTAAAATAATAAAATATATATATTGGTCTTGAGACAGGGTCTCCCTGTAGCCCCAGCTGGCATAGAACTTACTATGTACACCAGGCTGGCCTTGAACTCACAGAGATCCACCTTCCTCTACATCTGGAGTGCTGGGATTAAAAGCATATGCCATCACACCCGGCCTTTATTATTTTTATTTTCTGAGGTCAGAAGAGGGTTTCAGATTCCTCTGGAGCTGAAGTTATAGACTGTTGTCAGCCACCATGTGGGTGCTGGGAACACAACCCGGGTCCTCTGCAAGAGCAGCCAGTGCTCTGAACTGCCGAGCCATCTCTCCAGCCAGTGTTGCACTGTTTGACCTCCATTTGATGTTTCTTTCCTGCCACCCCTGCAGAGCCATCCTGGGCTCCAGCCCCGACCCCACAGTCTGAGAAGAACCCTGGCCCTAAGGCCACAGGGGAGACCACCAGCAAGGAGCCCACCAAACCAGAGGCCTTGCAGGAGTCAGAGGAGGCTGGGGGTGCAGGTAAGCAGACACTTGTACAGAGGGAGGGGACCTGGGACAGCTGGAATGTACTGTACATGGAGGGACACTCATCCTACCTGTTTCCTAGGTGGAGTCCCCTTAGGAGTGCAGTCCATCATGAAGAGGACAGATGAACCTGCAGACCCCACTGCCCACCACAGGAGCCTCCAGTTTGTGGGGGTCAATGGCGGGTAAAAGGATCCCCCAAGTCCCTCACCCTGTGGTATTTGGGATGGGAAATTGGCCTGTCACTGAAGACCAGCCCAGCCAGGCCCCTGAATCAAAGCACAGTAGAAAGAGGAGGAAAGTGAGGACAGTGAAATTGGGCACATTGCCAGAGCTCACTTAGCAGCTCAGGGTCCTGTCCCGACTTCAGACTGTGGGTCCCACTGTGCTCCCAAAGGAACTTGATTCAGCTCACTGTCCCAGTAGAGCTTTACAGGCCCAATGGACAATGATGAGCAACAGTTCTCATATGGTGTGCTTAGAAATCGGGGCAGCAGGCGCTCGAAGGCTGAGGCTGTGGTTCAGGTAACAGAGTGCTCACCTAGCATGCAGAAAACCCTGGACTCCATCCCCAGCAGCACAGAAACCAGATGTGCTGGGGGATTGTGCCTGACATCCTAACACCTGAGAGGTGGAGGCAGGAGGATCATGAGGTCAAGGTCATCTTTAACTGCCTACAGAGATGCTTAACCATAGAGGAGCATCACAGGGGACACACAAAAAGGCCAAGGGCAGGGGCTCAGCATTAGAGCCCCTGCCTAGAATTCCCCAGTGAAGGACTGGGGGTGTGGGTCATTGGTAAAAACATGCCTGGAATCCCCCAGTGAGGGGCTGGGAGAGAGCTTAGGGACAGTTACTTGCCTAATGTGGAGTACCCTGGGTTTATCCCCAGCACCACAAAGCAGGGAGAAACTGAGGCCAGAGAAGTCAAACTGTTCCATCAGACATTCCTGTGTATTCACCACCACCATCCTCAGGTATGAGTCATCCTCAGAAGATTCCAGCACAGCTGAAAACTTCTCAGACAACGAGAGCACTGAGAACGAAGCCCCAGAGCCACCAGCCAGGGTTCTAACCACAGCCGAAGGCCCTCAGCTCAGGCCTCTGGGGCCCACCGGCAAGACCAGCTGGCAAGAATGCCAGCTTTCTCGGGAATCTCAGTATGTACCCACAGCAGAGGCAGCATCGGGATCCAACTCAGAGGAGGAAATCCGGTTGGTTGTCTGAGTGGGTAAAGGGTGGGTGGGCTCCAGCCTGGAATCCTGCCATCAGGCCTTCTTACCAGTCACTTCCATCATAGCAAGCGCCTGTTCCTTTTGAACATGGCGCCTTCTGGAAGTTTGTTATGTTTTATTTTTGTGACAAGGTCCTATAGTCCTGGCTGGCCTGGAACTCCCTATGTAGACCAAGCAGGCCTCAAACTCAAGAGATTCTCCTGCCTCTGCTCCCTGAATGCTGGGATTAAAGGTACACACCATTACAGGGCTCTTTATATACTTTTTATGTAGAGACAGGTCTTGCTAGAAGTTGCCCAAGCTGGTCTTTAACTCATTCTGTATCCCAGGCTGCCCTTGAACCTGCAATCCTCCTGCCTCCATCTATAGAGTAGCTGGGAATCCAAGTGAGTGCCACCAGCTCTGGCAATAAACTTGCCTTTAGCCACGTGTGGTTGCCACACACCCAAGATCCCTGCACTCAGGAGGTGGAAACAGGATTAGAACCTATCTCAAAAAGGAAAATAAGCCAGGTGTGGTGGAGCATTGCCTTTAATCCCAGCAGTCAGGAGGCAGAAGCAGGGGCATTCTCCGTAGTTGGGGCTACAGCGAAATTGTAATAAATAAATGGTACAATAACATAAACTTCCTCTTGTCTTCTACTGGCAGGATGGAGCTCAGTCCTGACCTTATATCAGCCTGCCTGGCCCTGGAGAAATACCTGGACAACCCCAACGCCCTCACAGAGCGTGAGCTGGTATGGTTGAGCCCCAGGCCCAAGGGCACACTCCATCCCTGTTGTGCCCACTTCCCTCACCCTTGGAGTTCCTCTGTACCTACCCAGAGAGGATCCAGGCATCCAAGGGTGTAGCTTAGTGGTGGATTGGGCTTGAGTTCGGGTACTGGGAGTGGGGTCCACAGTTGCCCAAGGACCCAACCTGGCCTAGGGTTTGTATTTTGGGGGTGTTAGGGAGGATGGCATACTTTTTGGGTTTTTTTGTTGTTTTGTTTTTGGTTTTTTTTTTTGGTCTTTTTGAGACAGGGTCTCCCTGTAGCCCCAGCTGAGCTGGAACTCACTATGTAGACCAGGCTGACCTTGAACTCACAGAGATCCACCTGCCTCTGCCTCCCAAGTGCTGGGATTAAAGGAGTGCGCCACCATGCCCGGCCCCATGCTTTTGTTTTTTGAACTTTACCTATAATTGATTGTCTTTGAAGATCATATCTAGGACTGAGCATACACTTCCCTCCAAGGGACAGAAGTGTCTACACCTCTCCTTAGTATGTCTATACTGCTGTCAAGGGTGAAGGGTACTATGAAGGGTGCCATAGCTTTTTGGGATTTGTTTTTCTTTTCTTTTTGTCTCCTCTTTTTTGTGGGGGGATATATGGCCCAGATGGGCCTTAAAGTCACTGTTTAGCAGAGGATAACTTTGAACTCCTGATCCTCCTGCCTCTACTCGCTGAGTGCTAGGATTTCAGGTGTGTACCACTACACCTTGTTTGTGTGGTGCTGGGGATGGAACCAAGGGCTCTGTGCATACCAGGCAAGTGCTCTACCCACTGCACCACAGCCCAAGTCCCTTGTTTTGTTTTGAGACAGGGTCTCTTTATAGCTCCAGCTAGTCTGGAACTTACTATGTAGACCAGGCTGGCTTCAAACCCACAGAGATCTGCCTCAAACTCAATAGAGACTCAGCTTCCTGTCCTCCCAAGCGCTGGGATTAAAGGCATGTGCCACCTGGCCTGTCCTTTTGTTTGTTTATTTTTATTTTATGAGTGTTTTACCTACATGTATGTAAGTGCACCACATGCATGCATTGCCCAAAGAGGCCAGAAGAGGACGTTGGATCCCCTGGAACTGGAGTTATAGATAGTTGTTAGCTGCCATGTGGGTGCTGGGAACTGAACCCAGGTCCTCTGCAAGAGCAGACAGTGCTCTTAACCGTTGAACCATCTCTCCAGCTTCCGTTTTTTGATTTTTGAGCCTTGCTGTGTAGCACCAACTGGCTTCTAACTGGTGGTGACCCCCTGCCTCCACCTCCAGAGTGCTGGGATCACAGACAGGCACCTCTTCCTCTACTCCCAGCTTATTTTATTTTATGTATATATTGTCTGCCCCACCTGGCCTGGAACTCTCTATATAGACCAGGGTGACCTAGATCATGCTTGGCTTTCACTTTTGGGCTTGGTTTTGGGTTTTTTTTTATTTATTTATTTATTTTTCTTATTTTATGTGTACAAGTGTATTGCCTGCATGTGTGTAAGTACACCCATGTTGTGCAATGCCCAGGGAGGTCAGAAGAAGGTATCGAATTCCCCTGGAACTGGAATTATCGACAGTTGTTACCTGCCATGTGGGTCCTGGGACTTGAACCCGGGCCCTCTGTAAGAGCAGCCAGTGCTCTTAACCAATGACCCATCTCTCCAGCCCTTTAGGCTTGGTTTTTGTTTGTTTGTTTTTAATATTTTACTTATTTTTATTTTATGTGAATGAGTGTATTGCCTGCTTGTATGTAAGTGCACCCGTGCCGTGCAATGCCCTTCAAGGTCAGAAGAGAGTGTTGAATTCCCTGAAACTGGAGTTATGGATGGTTGCTAGCCACAATATTGGTGGCTGCAAGAGCAGTCAGTGCTCTTAACCAATGACTCATCTCTCCAGCCCCCTCAGCCTTGGTTTTTTTGAGATAACTTCTCAGTAAGTATCCCAGTTTGGCCTTGAACTCACATCCTCCTGCCTCAGCTCCTGAGTGCCAGGGTCACAGACTTGTGCCCTACTGCCCAGCTTAGGGTGTCCCTGTTTGTGCCTCAAGGTGGGTCTGTGAAGAAGGGGTGGCCTGTCCCTGTCCTCACCCTGCCTGTCTCTACTGCAGAAAGTGGCTTACACTACAGTGCTCCAGGAGTGGCTGCGTCTGGCCTGCCGCAGTGATGCACACCCAGAGCTGGTGCGCCGACACTTGGTCACCTTCCGAGCCATGTCTGCTCGACTGCTAGACTACGTGGTCAACATCGCCGATAGCAATGGCAACACCGCACTGCACTATTCTGTGTCACATGCCAACTTTCCTGTGGTGCGACAGCTACTGGACAGTGGTAAGCAGGCAGGACCCAGCCTGGTGGTTAGATGACATAGTCAGCTTCCCAGGCTTACCCTCCTGGTCTGACAGGAAGATGCTCCCCTCCTTGGGTGGTGGGCGGGGACTGCAGCCCTTAGAGTCTGATGAAGGAAGCACCACCTTTCCAGTTTATTAGAGGAGGTTCAATTCTCCAGTCTGATGGAGGAGGCTTTGCCTCCCCATGTGCTGGGAGACTCCTTCAGCACTATGCTGGAAGGCATACTGGTGTCCCAACACTGGCCTAGCCTGCTTAGCTCCAAGCCAGTCTGGGACCCCGTCTCAAAACACAAGGTCGGGGCTGGTGAGACAGCTCATGGATAAAGTGGTTTTTATGCAGACATGAGGACCTGGATTTGGATTCCCCCATCACCCATGTTTTAAAAAAAACTGGATATGGGGCCTGTGCTTATAATCTTAGGCTGGGGCCGGGCGTGGTGGTGCACACCTTTAATCTCAGCACTCGGGAGGCGGGAGCAGGTGGATCTCTGTGAATTCAAGGCCAGCCTGGTCTACATAGTGAGTTCCAGGACAGCTGGGGCTACAGGGAGACCCTGTCTCAAAAAGACCAAAAATAAATAAATAATAATCCTAGGCTTGGGGTTGGGGGTGGAAACAGAAGGATCTCTGGAGCTCACTGGCCAGCCAGTCTAGCTGAATTGGTGAGACCCTGAACCTGAACCCTGCCTCAAAATATAAGATGGGTGACTTAGGGGTTAAGAGCACAAACTGCTCTTGCAGAGGACCTGAGTTCAGTTTCCAGCACTCATGTCAGGCAGCTCATAGCAGCCTGTGACTTCAGCACTGCACTTGGTGTGCAGAAACCCAGACACACATACAAATAATTAAAAATTAATAATATACTGGGTGTGGTGCCCAGCACTCATGAGACAGAGGCAGGCAGGTCTCTGTGAGATCAAGGCCAGCCTGGTCTACATAGTGAGTTCTAGGCCAGCTGGGGCTACAGAGAGACCCTGTCTCAAAAAGGGCATGGTGGAGTGTAATCCCAGCTCTGAGGAGGCAGAGACAGAAGCTCCCTGCCCAGCCAGTCTAGCCAATCAGTGAGCTCCATGTTCATTGAAAGACTAAAAAAACAAGGTGGAGAGCAATTGAAGAAAACACCTGACTTCAACCTCTGGCCTCTACACACATGCACAGGTGCACAAAAATCACACACACATACATATATACTATACACACACCTGGTTTATTTTTTTTATGTGAGTGCACCTGTGTCATGCAATGCCACGGAGGTCAGAAGAGGGCTTTGAATTCCCCTGGAACTGGAGTTAAGGACAGTTTGTAGCCGCCACATGGGTGCTGGGAATTGAACCCAGGTCTTCTGCAAGAGCAGTGCTCTTAACCGCTGAGCCATCTCTTCAGCCCCCTACATGAAGTTTCTTCAAAAGCAAGGGGGCATTGAGGTGGTTCAGCAGGCAAAGGTGCTCACTACCAAGCCTGACCACTTGATTTCAATCTCCAGGACACAGGTGGTGGAAGGAGAGAACAGATTCCTGCAAGTTGTCCTCTGATCTCCACATGCAGTAGCCATCTACCTCATAATAAATAAATAAATTAATTAATTAATTAATTAACTAATTAATTAAATGAAATAAAGGGTGGCTGGGCAGAGTGGGCACACCTTGAATCCCAGCACTGAGGAGGCAGAGGCAGATGGATCTCTGTGAGTTCCAGTCCAGCCTGGTCTATGTAGTGAGTTGCAGGTCAGCCAAGATACATAGTGAGACCCAGTCTCAAAAAAAAAAAGGCGGATGGCTCTTGAGGGTTGAACTCTGGCCTCTACACAGGTGTGTACACATGGACATGAAGGCTTCAACACACAGGGAGGGGGCAAGGCTGCCAGTGGTTGTCAAGGCTCACACCCATCCCGTCCCACCCTCCCACACAGGTGTTTGTCAGGTGGACAAGCTGAACCGTGCCGGCTACAGCCCTATCATGCTCACTGCCCTGGCCACCCTGAAGACCCAAGAGGACATTGAAACTGTCCTCCAGCTCTTCCGGCTTGGGGACGTCAACGCCAAAGCAAGCCAGGTACAGGGTTGCTGCATACCTAGGTGGCCTTCGTTCCTTTATTATTTATTTATTTATTATTTGTTTTTTATAATTATATTTATTAGGGTGAGGGCACTTGTTCCACAGCGCAGTATGGAATCAGAGGACAACTTGCGGGAGTCAGTTCTCTCTTTCTGCCAGGGATTGAACTCAGGTTTTCAGGCTTAGCAGCAAGCTTCTTGACTCACTGAGCTATTTTGACAGCCTGTTCTTTTTAGTGTTTTGAGACAGGGTCTCATACAGCCCAAACTGGCATCAGTAAACCTAGAACTCCATTCACCTAGACTCACTCCCCAGAGCCCTCCCAGTGCTGTGAGGACAAGCACATGCCACCATGTCCAGCTTATTTTCACAAGGGTTCTGAGGATGAAACTCAGGCCTTCCTGCTTGTAAGGCAAACGCTTTCCCTATCGAATTACCTCCCCAGTCCTGTTTATTTGTTTGTTTGTTTGTTTATTTATTTAATTTTATTTTTTCTGTTTGTTTTTTTGAGACAAGGTCTCCCTCTAGCCCCATTTGGCCTGGAACTTGCTATGTAGACCAGGCTGGCTTCGAACTCACAGAGATCCACCTTCCTCTGCCTCCCAAATGCTGGGATTAATAGATTAATAGGCGTGCACCACCATGCCTGGCCCTCTTTTTACTTTTTTTTTTTTTTGTCTTTTTGAGACAGGGTCTCTCTGTAGCTTCAGCTGAACTGGAACTCACTATGTAGACCAGGCTGGCCTCGAACTCACAGAGATCTGCTTCCCAAGTGCTGGGATTAAAGGCGTGCGCCACCACACCCAGCTACTTTTTAATCTTTAATATTTTATTACTTTTAATTTATGTGTATTACCTGTATGTGTGCAACTGCATCCGCATCATACACTTACACACATACGAAGGTCAGAAGAGTGCGTCGGATCCCCTGGAACTGGGGTTATAGACATTTGTTAGCTGCCATGTGGCTGCTGGGAACCAAATCCAAGTCCTCTGCAAGAGCAGCCAGTGCTGAGCCATCTCTCTAGCCCCCTACATTTTAATTTAAGACAGGGTCCCACCGAGTTGCCCCGGCTGGCCTTGAACTGCCCCGGCAGACCTCTTCTATGTGATCCACCTTCCTCAGCCTCCTGAGTACCGGGGTCACAGCCTGTCACAGGCCTTTGAATTTTCATCTCTTTTCCTTTTTCTTCTTCCCTCCCACTTTCCTATCCTCCCTTCTTAGTTTTTCCTTTCCTTTTACAGAGGTGCTGCGTGCTTGTCATCCCAGCACTCTGGAACTAGAAGCAGGAGATTTAGATGTTGAAGATCATCCTCAGCTATATAGTGAGTTCCAGAACATCCTGTGTAGCCAGGGCTGGCCTGGAATTCACCGTATAGACTGAGTGCTGGGATTAAAGGCATTGAACCACTATTCCTGGCTAAAGGTCTAAGTAATCTATCGTGTGTTTAGACCTCAGTTTGTATTATCTATTCATCCACTGTTGAACACTAGTTTTTAACTGTTTATCGAGATGTAACTGATACACAGAAATGTATACAGATCTTAGTTGGATACATTTTTATATATATTTATACCTATGAGTTGGGAATCTATGGTAGGTGAGCATCCAGGTGGATCCAGCCAGGGAGAACTTGGTGAGGTAGAACTGTGTAAGCTGAAACCTTGGGGACAGGGAGCCAGTGAAGGAGGAACATACGGCAGAGTCTACGTGGTTGAAAGGGATTGTTTAACCTGTAAATTGGGGTTGGAGCACCTGGAGAGCTGGCTAAGCAGTTAAGAGCACTGGCTGTTCCTACAGAGGGTTCGATTCCCACCCACGTGGCAGCTAACAACCTTCCAACCATCCGTAACTCCAATTCCAGGGAATCCAACTCCCTCTTCTATCCTCCACAGGCATGGCACACATGGGTAC
Organism: Nannospalax galili; assembly: GCF_000622305.1. Lineage (NCBI taxonomy): Eukaryota > Metazoa > Chordata > Mammalia > Rodentia > Spalacidae > Nannospalax > Nannospalax galili. The sequence continues at coordinate 271,652 of NW_008338997.1, read as the reverse complement.
ATGCAAGCAATACATTCATACATATAAAATAAAAGTAAGCCGGTATGGTGGCACATGACAGTAGGATATGCTGAAGAGACAGAGGCAGGAGGACCGGGAGTTCGAGGCCAGCTTGGGCTATACATTTTTAGCTGGGCATGGTGGCGCACGTCTTTAATCCAATCCCAACACTTGGGAGGCAGAGGCAGGCGGGTCTCTGTGAGTTCAAGGCCTACCCGGTCTACATAGTGAGTTCCAGGACAGCTGGGGCTACAGGGAGACCCTGTCTCAAAAAAACAAACAAACAAACAAACAAAAAAAATTAAAAATTAAATAAAAGTAAATTAATTTAGGGCCTGGAGCTTAGCAATTGAAAGCACTGACTTCTCTTGCAGAGGACCTGGGTTCAGTTCCCAGCACGCACATGGGAGCTAACAACTCTCCGTGACTCCAGTTCCGGGGGTCTGACGCCTACTTCTGACCTCTCTGGACATTACACGACATGGGTACACTTACATACTTTCAGGCGATACATTCGTACATATAAAATAAAAACAAATATTTTAATAAATAAATTTAAAAGAAAAAGAAGTGGGGGAGGCATGTTAATGTCAGAGTACTTGGGAGCTGTGGTTGGTTCCAGAGCAGGAGTCTGATACCGTGGAGCCTCTGTAGACCATAACCCTATTCCCTTGTTACCCCAGGCAGGACAGACAGCCCTGATGCTCGCAGTCAGCCATGGTCGGGTAGATGTTGTCAAAGCACTGTTGTCCTGTGAGGCAGATGTGAACGTGCAGGATGAGGATGGCTCCACGGCCCTCATGTGTGCATGTGAACATGGACACAAAGAGATCACAGGGCTCCTGCTGGCGGTGCCGAGCTGCAACATCTCACTAGCAGACCGCGTGAGTCCCCACACAGGCTCCCAGGGGGCATGGATTGCACCCAGGGTTGTCGCCATAGCTGAATTTCTTTTTTTAATTATTTATTATTTTAATTTTATGATGAGTGTATTGCCTGCATGTTAACCACCTTGTGGGTGCTGGGTCTTCTGCAAGAACAGCCGGTGCTTTTAACTACTAAGCCATATCTCCAGCCCTTATAGCTGAGTATTCTTTGCAGGATGGGAGCACGGCACTGATGGTGGCCCTGGATGCCGGGCAGAGCGAGATTGCATCCATGCTGTACTCTCGAATGAACATCAAGTGTTCAGTGAGTCCCCATCCCTGCTCGGGAGGTGGGGCTCAGTGGTAGGAGAGTCCCTGCCTAGAATCCCCCAGTGAGGGGCTGGGAGCATGCCTCAGAGATGAAGGGAGCCCCTGCCTAGATTCCCCTAGTGAGGCGCTGGGGATCTGGTTCGGTGATAGAGTCCCTGCATAGAATCCCCCAGTAAGGGGCGTCAGGGTGTCATTCAGAGACAGTGCCCCTGCCTAGAATTCCCCAGTGAGGGGCTAGGTGCATGGCTCATAGGTGGAGCCTATGCTTAGAACCCCCCAGTGAGGGGATGGGTGCATGGCTCATAGGTAGAGCCCCCTGCCTAGAATCCCCCAGTGAGAGGCTGGTGGGTTGCTCAGCAGTGGACTTACACTATCTTGTAAGCATCATTTCTTGAACCCTCCACAATAATATTGTTTTTCTAAAATATTTTTTTAAAAAGGGACTGGAGAGATGACTCTGTGGTTAAGAACACTGACTGTTCTTGCAGAAGACCCACATTCGGATCCCTCCCAGCACTGACATGGCACCTAATAACTGTCCATAACTCCAGTTCGAGGGGATCCGACAGCCTCTTCTGTCCTCCTCGGGCATTGCATGACACGGGACACTTACCTACATGCAGGCAATAGACACACATAAAATAAAAATAATAATAAAATATTTTTTAAAATATTGTTTTTCATAAAACAATATTTTGGGTTTTTGTTTTTCCTTAATATTTTATTTATTATTTTTATTTTATGTGTATGAGTGTATTGCCTGCACATGTGTAGGTACACCCATGTCGTGCAGTGCCCACAGAGGTCAGAAGTGTTGTGGGATCCTCTGGAACTGGATTTACAGATGGTTGTTAGCTGCCATGTGGTTGCTGGGAACTGAGCTTGGGTCCTCTGCAAGAGCAGCCAGTGCTTTTAACTGCCGAGCCATCTTTCCAGCTCCAAGGGTTTTGTTTTGTTTTTCAAGACAGGGGTTTTCCCATGTTATCTGAGTTTGCCTCAAGATTATGATCCTCCTGCCTCAACTTCCTGAGTGGCTGAGGTCACATGACAACCTTTCTCACTGCTCCTTTGATCCTGCCCCAGGGCCTTTGCACTGGCTGTTCCCCCATAATTCATGCTGCCCCTCTCCTGGGTAGGCTTCTTGACTTGGTCCAGGGCTCAGTGCAGAGGTCTCCCTCCCTCATCCCTAGTCTCTACTGTCATCCCTTGCCATCTCTTCCCCCACCTTCATGTGACAAGGTGCAATTTTTCTTGAAGGCCAGGGACCTCAACCCCCCCTCTAGATCCAGAGCAAGTTTCCTCCCCAGAAGGATTTGAAAGGACGCCAAAAAAGAATTTCTTCCTCTCATTTGCAGTTTGCCCCAATGTCAGACTACGAGAGTCCAGCGTCATCGTCGGCTGAAGAATAAATAGAAGGGAGAGGCCAGAAGAGCCCCAGTGGAGGCTCAGCCCCAGAGCCAACCATCCATCCTCCTCCTTTCTTGTCTCTGTCTTGTCTGTCCTGGAACATCCCCCCTCCCCCAGCCCAGTTCTCCTGCTCCTCCTTCTACTTTCCCCAGGGGCGCTCCAACATCCACCAGATATCAGCTCCAAGAGGCCTTTTCCCAGCTCCAGGTTCAAAGCCACAACTGCCAGAAAGCCAAGCTACTTTGTCATTGGAATAGGCGTCTGTGGCTGACGCCAGGGTGTGGGTTTTTTTTTAATGGAGGACATGAAAAACAGTCCGCCAGCAATTGTGGGAGGAGTGGGGGCAAGAAAGGGAAAAATAATGTATTTTTGCATCATTGTCAGGGGAGGAGGGAATCTGGAGTTGCCAAATTCCAAGGTCACTGGAATGCTCTATTCCTCTGTTCTTAGCATCCTGAATGTTAGTAAGCAAGAGGCCCTGCCCACTGCCCTTTCTCAGCCACATTGCATTGTCTAGTGTATAATACAGTTTTGTCCACTGACTCCACCACCACCACCCCCAAGCAGCTTTCTGGGGTGGCGGTTGTCTCTCCTGGTTGCTTCACTAAACAAGTTCTGTCCTTCCCAGGCCACCCCTCATTCAGGTAAAATTGGCAATTTTTATTACCTGTATCCCCCAAACACATTCAGGTTGGGGGCTCAAGACCCTGCAGCCCTGGTAGCTTTTGTGACTTGTTACTGACTGATTCCCAAGGAGAAAATGATGCAGACACCCCCACGGGGAATAGGGAAGCTTGACACACGGAAACTTTTCCTAGAAAATCTTCCAAACCTACAGAGGAAAAGAAAAAAAGCCAGTTGTCAGAGTAGCCCCCAGCATCCAGAGCCCAGAACTGCAGTAAGTCACAGGGCTGTCCTTTTCCTGTTCCAGAATTTCTCTCCTCAAATGAAAGTAAACAGAGTATGCAATACTGACTAAGCCTGGGGGGGCGTTCCAAAGCCCATGTGTGCCCGATTATAATTTGGCTGGCCTCAGAGAATGCCTAGTGCTAGTTTAAAGAGACAGGCTTTGCAGAAAATCAAACAAGGGCTAGCTGGAGTTTTTGTTGTTTTGTTTTTGTTTTAAGAAGGGAAAAAAACATTTCCTGGAATTTCCCGGGACAGAGCCTCTAGGAAACGGCACAACATACCGGCTACAATTTCCTTCTTCGTGGCTTTATTTCTTCCCTCTCCACAGTCTCAACACGATTTTCTTTCTTGTTCCTGTTCTTTATAAGGAAATGGCTTCTAAATGTGCCTTGAGATGGGGAGGAAGTGCCCTGCCAAGCATGTGTCCTCCCCTTTCCCATCCCGTTTCTCTGGGCCCACAGGGCTTTGAAGCCAAACGTCAGCAGGGCAGAGTTGAGGCTTGTGAACCGAAGGAAAGGGCTAGCCTCTCTCCTGGACCAGTAGGCTTACGGGCTTGATGGACGGACACTTGTTTGCTTTGAGTTTTGGTGAAGGGAGTTGTCTGAGATTTTAAGGTGGTATAAGAAAACAAGATGGGTGGGTGGTTGAATGGATGGATGAGTGACTAGGTGGGGGTTGGATGAATAGATGAGTGGATGGACTGGCAGATGAAGGATGGATGAGGAATAAATGGATGGATGGAGAGACAAAAGCAGTATGTATGTGTGTAAAACAAAACTCAAGCTGACTGGAGACAGCTGCTGGTGTCTGAGGGAGGCTCACAGCCTAGGGCAGCTTCAAAAGTCGGTAGTCAAGCTGAAGCACTAGCATCTCTGATCCCCAAGTGCATGACCCTTCAGATAAGTCCATGTCACTCTGCTGCTGCTTCTCCCTGTGGGTTGCCAAGGCCAGATGCTGGTCCCTGTTCTCTTCTCACTTATACTCAAGAGTTTTAATGTCACTTTGTGACTGCGGTACGTCCATAAAGACAGTATTACACATAAATGAAGTATTCTCTTTTTGTCATCATTTCTTAGACGGTAAAAGGACTTAATAAATCCACAGATAATGCTGCTGCCTTTGTGTCTTTTTTCCCTTTTTTTTCAAGGCAGAGTCTCATGTAGCCCAGGCTGGCCTTGAACTCTACATAGCTGAGGATGACCTTGAACGTCTGGTCCTCCTGCCTTCAATTCCCAAGTGCTGGGATGACAGGCATGTATCACCATGCCAGATTGACGTGGTGCTGGAGATGGACCCCAGGGCCTCAGGTGTGCTAGGTGAGCGCTGTACCCACTGAGCCCTAGCCCTCTGCTTCTTATTGAGTTTCTTGCTATCTTTTTGTGTGTGTAGAGTGCTGGAGATTAAACTCAGGTCCTTATGCACTCTAGGTAAGAGCTCTGCTGCTGAGCTACACCCCAGCCCATCATTTAGCAATTCTTAACTTTTTTTTTTGGTCTTTTTGAAACAGGGTCATAGCCTCAGTTGGCCTGGAACTCACTATGTGGACCAGGCTAGCCTTGAACTCACATAGATCCACCTGCCTCTGCCTCCCGAGTGCTCGGATCAAAGGTGTGTGTATGAGTATTGCCTGCATATGTGGAAGTGCACCTGTGCTGTGCAGTACTCACGGAGGTCAGAAGAGGATGTCAGATCCCCTGGAACTGGAGTTACAGATGGTTATTAGCTGCCATGTGGGTGCTGGGAACTGAACCCAGGGCCTCTGTAAGAGCAACCAGTGCTCTTAACCACTAAGCCATCTCTCCAGCCCCAACTTCAGGTTTTCAGAAGTGCAAGTCTCACATTTTGCCAATATGAACTGAATTGTGTGTATACACACACACACACACACACACACACACACACACCACACACACTCCACACATTCTTATGTTGAAGTCTCAACCCTTGATGTTTTATCCCAGAATCTAAAGTCATCTGCTCACAGCTTTAAGGAAAAACAGAGACAGGAGCTGGTAAAAGGAAATGGGCTAGCTGGGTGTGGTGTGGTGGTGCACGCCTTTAATCCCAGCACTTGGGAGGCAGAGGCAGGCGGATCTTTGTGAGTTCAAGGCCAGCCTGGTCTACATAGCTGATCTTCGTGAGTTCCAGGACAGCTGGGACTACAAGGAAACCCTGTCTCAAAAACACAAAAAGTAAATAAATAAGTAAATAATAAATAAATAAATAAATAAATAAGGAAATGGGCTTATTCACAGTTTTGGCCAGAGCTGGGAAGAAGGAAAAACAAATCTCAGCTTGCTACCTGGCCTGGTGGCAGCATTCCCATTTATAGAGAAGACTGAACAGGACCCGGGAATACACAGATATAGATGGGCATTGGCAGGAAATCATCTTTTCCTCTCTGGGCAATTCTGCTTCAGGCAATTTTCACCCGCACCCTCAATCCCATCCCTGCCTTGGGATTTCCTAGTCACGTTTTTAACCCCTTAGGGTTCCTGTTACCTTGTTACAGTACATCAATTAGGAGGCAGGGCCTGTAGGGGATCACTAGGTTCAAGTGGGGTCACAGGCAAGGGTCCCCATGATGGCTAGCTGGTGTTGTGGCTCATGTCTTTAATTCCAGCACTTGGGAGGCATGGCAGATGGAGCTCTGTGAGTTGGAGGCCAACCTGGCCTACCTAGGAAGTTCCAGGCCAGCCAGGCTACATAAGACCCTGTATTAGAAAAAAAAGTTGGCTCAGTGGTTAAGAGCACTGACTGCTCTTTCAGAGGACCCAGGTTTGATTCTCAGCACCCACATGGCAGGTAACACCCATCCATAACTCGAGTTCCAGGGGACTCCAGTGCTCTCTTCTGACCTCAGTGGGCATTGCATGACACAGGACATGGGTGCACTTACACGCAGGCAATATACTCATACACATAAAATGCAAATAAATAAAATATTTAAAAGTTAAAATGTTTTTAAAATCATAATGAAACTCATTATTATGTAAAATTAACACGTGCTCATAAAACTTTTTTTTTTTTTTTGGTCTTTTTGAGACAGAGTCTCCCAGTTGGCCTAGAATTCACCATGTAGATCAGGCTGGCCTCAAACTCACAAATATCTGCCTGCCTCTGCCTCTCGAGTGCTGGGATTAAAGATGTGTGCCACCCCACCCCTCCGGCTTTAATAAAACTTTTTATTAAAATGTTTTATTTATTTTATTTTATATGTATGTGTGTATTGCCTGCATGTAGGTAGGGCACCTGTTTCATGCATTGCCCAAGGAGGACAGAAGAGGGTGTTGGAATCCCTGGAATTGGAGTTGCAGACAATTGTTAGCCACCATGTGGATGCTGGGAATTGAACCCAGGTCCTCTGCAAAAGCAGTCAGTGCCCTTAAAGGCTGAGCCATCTCTCCAGACCACTAATAAAACTTTAAAAGAATTGTAGATTAGTATGCATTTAATATTGGGCATAAATCAGTAAAATTCTATGGGCTGCAAAAAAGAAAAAGTAGAGACACGTGGCTTTTTTTTTTTTGGTCTTTTTGAAACAGGGTCTCCCTGAAGCCCCAGCTGACCTGGAACTCGCTATGTAGACTAGGCTGGCCTTGAACTCACAGAGATCCACCTGCCTCTGCCTCCCAAGTGCTTGGATTAAAGGCATGTGCCACCACGCCTGGCTAATTTTTTATTACATTTTTATTTATTCATTGTGTGTATGCATGCATTCAGCATGCCTGAGCATATGTGTGCAGGTCAGAACATAACTTGCAAAGTGGTTCTCTCCTTCCACCATCTGGGTCCCAGGGTGGAACTCAGGTCATTAGACTTAGTGGTAAGTGCCTTTACCCACTAAGCCATCTCACCAACCCTATTTGTGGCTTTTAATGTTTAAAGGGTACTCTAGCGGATCTCTATGAGTTCAAAGCCAGCCTAATATGTGAGTTTCAGGCCAGCTGTGGGTCCTGAGACTCAAACCTGAGTTCTCTGCAAAAGCAGCCAGTGCTCTTAACCACTGGGCCATCTGTCTAACCCCCCATTTTGCAATTCTTTAAGCTTTCAAAAAAATAGACGCAATGGGCATGGCAGGGTGGCACATATCTTTAATCTCATCATTCAGGAGGCAGGCAGATCTTTGTGAGTTTGAGGAGCCAGCCCTAGCTGACTTAACAACTTTCGGGCCAGCCTGGGCTCCAGGTAGAACCTGTCTCAAAAAACAAGCAAGCAAGCAAGCTGAGCATAGTGGCGCATGCCTGTAGTTCCAGCACTTAGGAGGCAGAGGCAGGCAGATCTTGTGAGTTTAAGGCCAGCCTCGTCTACATAGTGAGTTCCAGGACAGCTGGGGCTACAGAGAGACATCTCAAAAAGACCAAAAAAATATATAAAATAAAATAACCTGAAGTCCATAACATTTTTTTCCACACCATATTTTTTCTAATTTCTTATTGTTATGTGTATGAGTGTTTTGCCTGCATGTATGTAAGTACACCTATGCATGCAGTGCCTGCAGAGGCCAGAAGAAGGCATTGGATCCTTTGGAACTATAGTTACAGTTATAGTTACAGTTAGCCACCATATGGTGGCTGGGAACCAAACCTAGGTGTTCTGCAAGAGCAGCAGGGCCTTAATCACTGAGACATGTCTCCAGCCCGTTTGTTTGTTTGTTTGTTGTTTGTTTTGAGGCAAGGTCTCAAACTCTCTACATAGCTGAGGATGACCTTGAACTGCTGATCCTCTAGCCTCCACCTTCCTAGTACAGGGATGACAAGTGTGCACTATCACACCTGGATCTCTTATTTATTTTTCTTCTGGGATAGAGTCCCATTCTGTAGCCCAGGATGGCTTGGAACTCACAAGTATAACCCAAACTAGCCTCAAACTCACTGACATCCTACCTTAGTCTTCCCAAGTTCTCGGTTATAGACATAAGTCACTGCATCCAGCCTCCTGGCCTTGCCAGTTTCCTCCTACCCCCAAGTTAGGATCTCATGTAGCCCAGGTGGCCTCAAACTTGCTGTGTAGCTCAGGCTGCCCTTGAACTCCTGATCCTCCTTCCTCTACCTGTCAAGTGCTGGAACGACAGGTGTGCTCACCACCCTAGATTTATGCAGTGCTGGAGGCAGGACCTAGAGCTTCCTGTATGCTACAGGAGCACTCTACCCACTGAACAACATACCCAGCCCCAACCTTTATTGTTTATCATGTTCATGAATGTGTGTTTTTGTTTTTTGAGACAGGATCTTCCTGTAGCCTTAGCTGTCCTGGAACTTGCTCTAGAGATCAGGCTAGCTATGTAGACCACAAGGTGCACTGCTTGCTGACTTGCTTCTCAGCTTGCTCAGCTTTCTTTCCTTTTCTTTTTTTTTTTTTTTTTTTTTTTTTTTTGGGAGCTCCCCGGGAACTTACTTTGTCCCTGTGGAGCCCAGGCTGGCCTGGAACTCACAGAGACCCGCCTGTCTCTGCCTCCCATGTGCTGGGATTAAAGGCGTGTGCCACCACACTCAGCTTTCTTATTGTTCTAAGTGCATTATCTTTATCTTTTATACCAATTGTGTGCACAAGTGGACAGTGCCATGTAGGGTGGGAATGGAAGTGTTGTGACATCAGTCCCCTTGTCCCCATAGTCTGCTGGCCTTTTTCCAGGCATCTGCCGGATCTTCTGGATTCTCAAAGAAATCCTTTTGGTTTTCACCTGGGCTGGTCAGCCAGGAGACAGTGGGTGGCTCTCAGAGACCAGGGCAAATCCCAGTCAAGGGTGAAGAAGTCTTTGGTTCTTGTCAGTTTCCCAACAGTTAGTAAACAAAGAAGGGGCCTTTAGGAAATAAAAAATTATTTCTCTTAAAAATATTGCCAGGACTGGCTGGAGAGATGGCTCAGTGGTTAAGACCACTGGATGTTCTTGCAGAAGACCAGGGTTTGAATCCCAGCACCCACATGGCAGCTAACAACTGTCTGTAACTTCAGTTCCAG
>NW_008338997.1:243202-261655 GCF_000622305.1 Nannospalax galili | reverse complement strand
TATGTAGACCAGGCTGGCCTTGAACTCACAAAGATCCACCTACCTCTGTCTAACAAGTGCTGGGATTAAAGGCATTTTTTTTTTTTTTTTGAGACAGGGTCTCCCTGTAGCCCCAGGTGGCCTGGAACTCTCTATGTAGACCAGGCCGGTCTTGAACTCACAGAGATCCGCCTGCTTCTACCTCCTGAGTGCTGGGGTTAAAGGCATGTCCCACCAGGCCCGGCCCAGCCTACTTTCTTATATGATCCAAGACCACCTTCCCAGGGATAGCACCACCCACACTGGGTTGAGCCTTCCCACATCACCCAACAATCAAGAAAATGCCTCACAGACCTGGCCACAGGCCATTTCAATAGAGGAAATTCCCCAACTAAGGATCTGGCTTTCCAGATGTGTCAAACTGACAACTGATGTGATCTAGCACAGTGTGTGTCTTGGCATATGTATGTACATGTATATGTTTATGTGTGTATGTGCACGTGTATGTGCATTACATTTTTGAAACAAGGTCTCTCACTGGCTCTGAAGCTCAGTATTTTGGCAGACTGGCTGGCCAACCGGCACAACAATCCACCTGCCTACACTCCCTGAGTGCTGGGGTTTCTGCCCCATGCTTCAATGTCTAGATTTAATGGGGAGCTAGAGCTCTGAACTCAGGTCCTCATGCTCACGCAGAAAGCGTTACTGCTGAGCCATCTCCCTAGCCCTTGTTTTGTATTTTGGTTTTTATTTGTTTGTTTGAGACAGGGTCTCCCTGTAACCCTGGCTAGCCTGGAACTCCCTTTGGCGACCAGGCTGGCTTCAAAGTCATAGAGATCTGCCTGACTCTACCTCCCAATGCTGGGATTAAAGGCATACACCACCATTCCAGGCAATGCCAAACATTTTAAAAATATTTCATTTATGTGTGTATATGTCTGTATTTGTCTGTGTGAATGTATGTACACGTGTGTTCAGTCTCCATGGAGCTGAATCCCTTAGAGTTACAAGTATTTGTGAGCTACCCAGCATGGGTGCTGGGATCCAAACTCCAGTTCTTATGACTGAGTAGCAAGCCCTCTTAACCACTGATCCATCTCTCCAGCCCCATTTGTTCTGCTTTTTATTTTTATTTTTTATTTTTTGTTTTGGAAAGGGCCTCCCTAGTCCCAGTGTACCCGAAGTCACCATGTGAACCAGGCTGGCCTTGATCTCACAGAGATCTCACAGAGATATGCCTGCCTCTACCTCTCAAGGGCTGCGATTAAAGGTGTATACCTTCATGCGTAGTGGTGTTCTGTTTTTTGAGACAGAGTATCTTGTAGCTGAGGCTAGCATTTAACCTCTTATGTTGCCAAGGATGACTGAATTTCTGATCCTCCTTCCTAAACCTTCCCAATGTTGTAATTTCAGATGTGTCACCACACCTGGTTTATGCAGTACTGAAGGACTTTCTATATGTTAGGCAAGCATTCCACCAACTGAGCAAAATCCCCAGCCTTTTGTCTTTCTAATAAAAAAAAATTATTTATGTTGCTGTGGCTCACGCCAGTACTCAGGAGGCAGAGGCAGGCAGATCTCTGTGAGTTCAAGGCCAGCCTGGTCTGCATAGTGAATTCCAGGCCAGCTGGGGCTACAGGGAGACCCTGTCTCAAAAAGACCCCCCAAAAATTATTTATGGGGCTAGAGAGATGGCTCAGTGGTTAAGAACACTGGCTGTTCTTGCATAAGACATGGGTTCAAATCCCAGCACCCACAAGGCAGCTAACAACTGTCCGTAACTCCAGTTCCAGGGAATCCAACACTCTCTTCTGAACTCTGTGGGCATTGCATGACACAGGTGCACCTTCATACATGCAGTCAAAACACGGATGCATACACATAAAATAAAAATAATAAATAAAATATTTTGGTCTTTTTGAGACAGGGTCTCCCTGTAGCCCCAGGTGGACTGGAACTCACTATGTAGACCAGGCTGGTCTTGAACTCACAGAGATCCGCCTGCCTCTGCCTCCCAAGTGCTGGGATTAAAGGCGTGCGCCACCACGCCCGGCAAATTATTTATTTTTATATGATGTGTATGAGTGTTTTGCCCACCATGTGCATGCAATGCCTGCAGAGGCCAGAAGAGGGTTTTGGATCCCCTGGAACTGGAGACAGTTTTTAACTACCATGTACCCACAACCTGAGTCTGCTGCAAGGACAGCCAGTGCTCTTAACTGCTGAGCATCTCTCCAGAACCTCTAATTTTTTTTCTTATTTCTTTTCCTTTTTTTTTTTCTTTATGAGATAGGATCTCTCTGTAGCCCCAGCTGTCCAGGAACTCACTATGTAGATCAGGTTGGCCTTGAACTCACAGAGATCTGCCTGCCTCTGCCTCCCAAGTGCTGGGACTAAAGGTGTTCACCACCACAGTGGGCGAGTCCCACTAATTTTTAAAGGAATCTCCACACTGTTTCCCAGAGCTACTGCATGCAGCATTTTGCCGCTCTACCTGCTCCAGCGTTCAATTTCTCCACGTCCTTGTCAGCAGATTGCTTTCTGGGTCTTTTGAGATTTCTCCCTCATTTTGGATAGAAGCCCTGGCTGTGAGGTGGTATACCCTTTGCTCTTAGTGGGAGGTGGGTAACACTTTTGGCCTGGGGCATTTATGTCCCTGGGGTTCTGCTTGCTCAGTCCACGTGGCTGATCTCCTGAGGGAGCACTGCTGATAAGAGCCAGCTATCTTTAGCCCTGGGGTTTAGATAAGACAGAACTGTAAAGAGCCTGCCAAGGTCATGGGCAAATTGCACAGCCAAAAACTGACCCAAGGTCTTTTTATTTATTTATTTATTTTTCCCTCAACATTGGACCACAGGCCTCCTGAGTTAGCACACTGGCTGCAAGCATTTTCCCCCACTGAGTTATTGCCCCAGCCCTGGCCCCAGTGTCTGGGCTTCTTTTTCTTTCAACACAGCCCTGTTAAGCAATTCATTGAGTTTAGGCCCAGAAAAGGTGGGTCACCTGCCAGAGTCACACAGCTGCCAGATGGTGACAGTGCAGTCCCAGCTCCAAAGGCTCTGGTGTCCAAAGTCTGAACAATTCCATTATTTTTTTTTACCTTTTCTTATTGTTTTGGTTTTGATTTGCTTTAATTTTTTAAAAAATTATTGTTTCTTTTTTCAAGACTTTAAATTTTTTTATTATTTTTATGAGTATGCATGTATTGCCTGCATGAGGGTAAGTGCACCCATGTCGTGCAATGCCCGAATTGGTCAGAAGAAGCTGTTGGACACCCTGCGACTAGAGTTGTTAGGTGCCATGTGGGTGCTGGTATTCGAACCTGGGTCTTCTAGCAAGAACAACCAGTGTTCTTAACAGCTGAACCATCTCTCCAGTCCCCTATTATTTGTTTCTTTTTTTTTTTTTTTTTTTTTTTGGTCTTTTTGAGACAGGATCTCCCTGTAGCCCCAGCTACCCTGGAACTCACTATGTAGACCAGGCTGGCCTTGAACTCACAGAGATCTGTATTTGTTGCTTTTAAGACAAGGTCTCCTTGTAGCCCCAGCCGGTCTAGAACTCTCTATGTACACCAAGTTGGCCTTAGTCTCACAGAGATCCACCTGCCTCTACCTTCCAAGTGCTGGGATTAAAGGTGTGCGCCATTACACTTGCTCTTTTCTGTTGTTAATTTTATTTAATTTATTATTAGTGGAGTTGGTGTGTCTGTGTTTGTGTCCAGTGTGTGTGTTTAATGAGAGGGTTTTTTTTTTTTTTTTGGTTTGTTTGTTTGCCTTTTTTTGAGACAGGGTCTTCCTGTAGCCCAGTTGGCCTGGAACTCACTATGTAGACCAGGCTGGCCTTGAACTCACAGAGATCTGTCTGCCTCTGCCTCCCAGGTGCTGGGACTACAGGCATGTACCACCACACCCGGCCTCAATAGCAGGTTTTAATTATATTATTATTTTTAGCTTACATGTATGAATGTATTACCTGCATGCATGTAAGTGCACCTGCACTGTTACAATGGCTGCAGAGGGCAGAAGAGGCTGTCAGATCTCCTGAAACTGGAGTTATGGATGGTTGTAAGCCACCATGTGGGTGCTTGGATTTGAACCAAGGTATCTGCAAGAGCAGTCAGTGCTCTTAACCATTGAGCCATCTCTCCAGTCAGAAGAGGTTTTAATTTTTAAAATATATAAAATATATTTATTTCCATTTTATGTGAATGCACCACATGCATGCAATACCTGAAGAAGCCAGAAGATGGCGGTGGATCCCCTGGAACTGGAGTTACAGATCCGTTCTTAGCCACCATGTTGATCCTGGGAAATGAACCTAGGTCCTCTGCAAGAGCAGCCAGTGCTCTTAACCACTCTCCAGAAACAAGACAGAGTTATATTTTGTAACTCGGGCTAACCTGGAACTCACTCTGTACCCCAGGCTGGACTAAACTCATTATAGTCCACCTGCCTTAGCCTCTGGTCTGGAGTCCTAGGCTTACATGTATGAAACACCATGCCTGGTTTTAGTTTTTTTGTTTTATTTTGTTTTTCAGGTTTGATATTTTGTTGTACTTTTGTTTTGGAGACAGTCTCCTGCTGTGGCCAGGCTGGCCCGGAACTCATAACATCCCTTTTGTCCCCACTACCAGAGTACATGTGTCAGCCACCGTGCTAGACTCCTACTTAAGATAATTTGAAGAAACAGAACTATGAACGTGTGTGATGGCACAAGCCTGTAATCTCAGTACTTGGAAAGTAGAGGGAGAATTAGCTCTTGGCGAGTCAAGACTAGCCTGGGGTACGAGACCCTGTTTGAAAAAAGTCCAAAAATTAATGAATCACATTATTGTGTAATAAAATAGCTCTAAAATTAAGTTTTTTAAAGTCATTATAAAATAATTCCAGCACTCGAAAGGCAGAGGCAGGCAGATCTCTGTGATTTCGAGGCCAGCTTGGTCTACAAAGCGAGTTCCGGGCTAGTCAGGACTACTTAGTGTGACCACTCAGGCCCTAGATTCCTGGCGCCAGAGCAGAATAAAACTCAAAGGTCCGGTACTTTCAAGTCTACGTGTATCAAACAAGCTGTCTGAACACACCTTCTCCCTGCCATCACCAGTCCCAGAATGCATCGCAGGCTAGACCCCAGGGGTCGGTCATCACACCCCGACATCACCGCTCGTCACGCGTAACAAAAAATTCTGCGCATGCGTCCCACGCCAGCCTTGAGGCCTCTCTGACGCGCCCTCTCTCCGCGACGATTGGTTATCCCACAAGATTGACAGAAGGCTTTGTGCGCATGCGTCCCGGACGAGCCAGGCACAGCCTCTCGTTCTGACACGCCCTCTCATCGCTCTGGTAGAGAGAGGTACCGGTGCGCGTGCGTCCGAACCCAGGCAGGCGCGCGCTCCTTTCTGCCACGCCCTCTCCGCGACGATCGGTTTTTGCTTAGGACCGATAGAACTCACGCATGCGCGCCGAGTCAGACGCGGCGCACTCTCGCTCAGGCACGCCCTCTCACCACGCTGATTGGTTGCTACGTATGACCTAGCCAATGAGACTTAGGCTTTCCGGAAAGGGGCGGTACTTCCGAGAAGACAAATCTGCGCGGGTTCGTGCTCCTCTCGCAGTCATGGCGGCTTTCCGCGACATGGAGGAGGTGAGCCACGGGCTGCTGAGTCTGCTGGGAGCCAACCGCGCCGAAGCGCAGCAGCGAAGGCTGCTCAGGCGCCACGAGCAGGTGGTGGAGCGACTGCTGGAGACGCAGAACGGCGCGGACCGGCGGCTTCGGGGTGAGGGCCCTCCGCACCCCGACTCCCGGTTCCTCCAGTCCTAGTGGGAGCTCTCAGCCTCAGTTTTCGTACCAGTGAAATGAGCTTGGTGACTAACTATCTCTCCCTAGGGGTTAGAGGTAAATATAGGGATTTGCGAGGTCTCACCCCTGACTCGATCTTAAATGTACCTCAGGCTAGTATGCACCTCCTTGCCGCCGAGGCTGACTTGAAACTGGCAATGATCTTCCTGCCTCAGCCTCTCCAGTGCTGGGATTACAGGTTGGAGCCACCACGCCTTGTCAGCAAGTGTCGCTTGCTGTCATGTGTTCGGAGCAAAAAGTCTATGCCTTTCTCCTGGGTTTTGGTGGAATTTTTTTGTTTTTTGAGACAGTGTTCCTTTAGTCCCAGCAGGCCTGGAACGCCCCATGTCCCTATGTAGACCAGGATGGCGGTAATTTCACAGAGATTCACCTGCCTCTGTCTCCTGAGTGCACCACCACACTCAACCTATGGTGAGGATTTCAAAAATTGATATGGAAGCCGGATAGTGTGGCCTGTAATCCCAGCACTTGGGGAGTGGAGGCAGGATAAAAACTCAAGGACAGCCTTGGCTGCATAGTGACTTCTGGGCCAGTCTGGCTTGCATGAGACCCTGCCTCAAAACAAACAAAGCAAAATAACAGCTTTGGAGCTGGAGAGCTGGCTCAGCAGTTAAGAGCACTGGCTGCTCCTCCAGCAGACTCAGGTTCGGTTCCCAGCACCCACAAGAGGGCTAATGACCATCTGTAACTAGTTCTAGGAAACCCAACCCCCTCTTCTGGCTGCCACAGGAATTGCATGCATATGATACACTTAACATACATACAGGCAAAACACTCAAACACATAAAATAAAAAGATTTAAAAGAAAGAAAATTAAGTAATTAATTATAAAGCAAGTCTTCCAAGCCCTCCTCTACCCCAAACCAAATCATCCTCCCCTGAAGCAACCACTCCTCACTTTCCTGTTTTGTTTTTTTGTGTGTTTTCTTGAGACAAGGTCTCATGTAGCCCAGGCTGGTTTTGATCTTGTACAGGGGATGAGCCTGAACTCCTGATTGGCAGGCTTGGCAGCAAGCACCCTCATCTTCTGAGCCATTTCATCACCCCAGGTTTCACTCTTTTGAGATGGGTCTTACTGTGTACCCGATTGACTTGATCCTCTGCTGTAGAACTCGGGCTCTTGGAGCCGCACATGACGCAGTATACCTCAAAGTTCAGCCTTGTACTGCTTGTCAGAATTTAGTTCCTGTTATGGGCTGAATCAGTCCTTTTAAGTCTGTTGGCAGACTGAAATCTTTTTTTAATTTTATGTTTCTGAGTGTTTGCCTGCATATATGTAAGTGTACCATGTGCATACAATACCCATAGAAGCCAGAAGAGGGAGTTGGAGCCTCTGGAACTGGAGTTACAGATTGTTAACCTCCGTGTGGGCACTTGGGAACCCAGGTCTTTTACAAGAGTAGTCAGTGCTCTGAACCACTGAGCTCTTCAGCTCTAAGATCCATTCTGGTCTTGATCTACTCTTGGCTGTTCTGGAACTCACTGTGTATTTAGTGCAGTCTGACTCTCAGCAGTCTTTTGGTCTCAGCCTCCTGAAAACTGGCATTACAGGCATGTGCCACCACACTGGTACTAGGGATTGGACCCAGGGCCTTGTGTGTGCCAGGCAAGCACTCTGCCAAGTGAGCTACATCCCTAGTCCACAGAAGAATTTATTTACTTGATTTTTTTTTTTTTTTTTTTTGAGACAGGGTCTCCTTGTATCCCCAGCTGGCCTGGAACTCACTATGTAGACTGGCCTCAAATTCACAAAGATCCACCTGCCTCTGCCTCCCAAGTACTGGGATTAAAGGCATGCGCCACCACGCCCGGCCTTATTTACTTGATTTTTGAGATATGGTTTTGTGTAGCACAGGCTGGCCTTGAACTTCCTGGGTAGCCAAGGATGACCTCAAACTCCTGATATTCCTGCCTATCTCTCAAGTACTGGGAGTACAGTTGTGTGGAACCATGTTCAGCTTTCTGCCAGGAGAAAGAGAGAGAGAGGTATATACATAGACTGACCAAAGGTGAATGGCGCTCCCTTGAGAAAGGGTCTCACTGAACTGGGAGCTTGGTTGGCCCTCAGGAAACCCTAGTGGCCTCCCATCTCCACCTCCCTACCCCTAGGCCTGAGGTTGCAGGCTTGCTGTAACTATGACTCATACATGAATGCTGCGGATTTGAACTCGGGTGTCCATGCTGCATAGCAAGGACGGTCTTAATGCAGATCTGAATTGCTTATGCAGCTCATCACAGGCTGTCCCAGGAAGGCCATTCCTGATGTCAAAGACTCAGGGACCAGGGAGGAAAGTGGCAGCTGAGGACATTGAGGCTGTGCAGGAGTCTGAGCAGTAAGATGGGAAGTTCCAGGCCAGCTTGGGCTCCATAGCGAGACCATGTCTCCAAACATGGAGACCAGCAGCTACCAAGCCTTGCCTCCTTCCTTTCTTACTCCTCCTGTGCCGCCTCTCTTTCCTTTCTTTTTAAAGATAGGGTCTCAGCACTCAGGAGGCAGAGGTAGGTGGATCTCTGAGAGTTCTAGGCCAACTTTTCTACATAGTGAGTTAGGACAGCTGGGGCTACAGGGAGACCCTGTCTCAACGACAACAAAAAAAGACAGGTGGAGAGTGATAGAGGCGAATTTTGACCTCGCCTCCACACAGAAACATGCACAGGCATACACTTAACACACACAAAGACATAAAAGCAGTAGGGCTCAGCAGTTAAGAGCACTGACTGCTTTGCAAAGAACCTTGGTTCAGTTCCCAGCACCTACATGGTAGCTAACAACTATAACTCTAGTTCCAGGGAATCCGATCCCTGTTCTGGCCTCCGTGGGCATTCACATATGTGGTGCACTAATATACATGGAGGCAAAACACCATACACAATAGATAAAATAAATAAATGTTAAAAAAACAAACTGTGGGACTTGGAGAGCTGGCTCAGTGGTTAAGAGCACTGGCTGCTTTTGCAGGGGACCCGGGTTAGATTTCCAGCACTCACACGGCAGCTAACAACTATCTGTAACTCCAGTTCCAGGGGAATCTTAACGCTCTCTTCTGACCTCCACAGACATTGCATGACAGGGTGCACTTACGTGCAGGCAATACACTCATACACATAATTTTTTTTTTTTGGTCTTTTTGAGACCCTCTCAAAAAGACAAAAAACCCCAAAAGCAAGCTGTATATGTGGCTGAGGTCCGAGCTGAGGTGGTAGTTCTAGCACTTAGGAGGCAGAGGCAGAAGACTCCTAAGCTTGAGGCCAGCCTGGGCTACATACTTCCAGGCTAGCCAGGGTTTCAAATAGAAAGTCCCAACTGTGGTAATACATGGAGGGGACCCTGGGTTATCCCAGGACACTTAGTAAACTTTACTCCAGTAAATTTTGGTTCCTTATAATGAAAAGAGAGGTCAAGAAAGAGGGGCTGGAGAGATGGCTCAGCAGTTAAGAACACTGGTTCTTGCAGAAGACCTGGGTTCGAATCCCAGCAGCCACCCTTAACTCCAGTCCCAGGGGATCCGACAGCCTCTTCTGACTTCCACAGACATTGCACGACAAGGTGCACTTACCTACATGCAGGCAATATACGCATACACATAAAATAAAAATAATAAAAAGAAAGAAAAGCTGAGCAAGCCAGGGGAGCCAGCCAACCAGCAGTGCTCCGCCATGGTCACTGCCTCATTTCCTGCCTCAGCTTTCACTGATGACCCGAGCTGTAGCCAGATGAACACTCTTATTAGAGGTGTCTGCCACCACCATGCCTGCCCAGCAAGGGTCTGTGTCCTACACTGAACTAGAACTCTCAATCCTCTGCCTCCTTAGTGCTAGATTATAGGTGCACACCTTGATCCTTAGCATTTTTGGTTCATTAAAATGTATTCTGGCAGAGGAGCTGGGTGTGGTGGCACACGCCTTTAAGATCCTAGCACTTGGGCAGCAGAGGCAGGCAGGTGGATCTCTGAGTTCAAGGCCAGCTGGGGCTAGAGGTAAACTGTTTCAAAAACCAAAAAAAAGGGTGCTCTGGCAGGGACTGAAGAGATGACTCTGCTCTTGCAAAGGACCCAGGTTCAAATCCTAGCACCCACATGGTAACTAACAACTGTCTGTAACTTCAGTTCCAGGGCATCCAACACCCTCTTCTGTCCCCTATGGGCACTATACACATGGGTACATTTATACACATTCAAGCAAAATACTCATACACATTAAAAAAATTTTTTTAAATTTAAAACGTGTTCTAGTGAAACAGAAACACTGCATAGGTTCTAGTGAGTTTTTAGAAATTGATGAAGCCGGAGTGGCTTATGTTGATAGGGGATGGTACATGGCCTCTACTCTTGGGCAAAGGACAGACTCAAAGGAGCCCTCTTGTTTCTCACTGCAGAAACCCTGGCTGTGGAGGAGGAAGTAGCTCAAAGCCTTCTTGAACTGAAGGAATGTACCCGCCTAGGGGGTACCGAGCTGCAGCAGCTGGAGGCAGAGCTCCGGAAGACCATTGAGGAGGATGCCAGTCTGCAGGCCAGCCTCTCATATCCTTAACTGGAGTTGACAGTCTCCCTCAAAATCACACTTGGATGGGATTAGGGTACAGATCAGCAATAGGGCACCTGCTTAGACTCCAGTGAAGGTTGTGGGTGTGGCTCAGTGGTAGAGCTCCTGCCTAGAACCCCCTAGTAGGGGCTGAGGGCATGGATCATCTGCCTAGAATACCCCAGTAAAGGGCTCAGGTGGAGAGCCTCCTTGGCATGTGTCAGGTCGTACCTTCTATCCTTAGCACCATAGGACCAAAACGGGAACAGAATGCAGTGAGCACCTGGTGCTTTAAAGTAGTGACTTGTAGTGAGGTGACAAGTCAATGGCTCCTTCCTTCCCTCCCCACCTCCATCCCTCTTTCTAGAACCCAAACCCTTAATTGACCTCTTGTACTCAGCTGACCACAGAGCTGCAGGAGCTGAAGGAGCTGGAGGCAGGTCTGCAGCAGCAGGAGAGAGAAGTAGACAAGGACACCACTGTCACCATCCCTTCCGCTGTGTAGGTTCCATGGCTGAGACCTGGAGCCCTGCTCGTGGCTCTACCCTGCTGCTCTTGGTTAAGTTAGCACCATGGTAACTTTTCTCCCACATTCCTTGTGTAGGTACGTGGCCCAGCTCTATCACCGGATTAGTAAAATCGAGTGGGACTACGAATGCGAACCAGGCATGGTCAAAGGCAGTATCCTTTGAGGGGCTTGACAGAAAGCAGCAACCACAATATTAGAAACAACTAGCACAGGGTCCAGTAACTGCACTGATGCGCAAGTCTCAAAATAGTGAAGTTAGGCTCCTTAGGCGGTGTGACACACAATGTCCATAGCGGCATTACTCACCACAACCAAGTGTAGCGGCAACCTGTGTGCCTTTGAAAAGATAGATGGGTAAAGAAAATGAGGGATAGGCTGGGCGTGGTGGCTTTTAATCCCAGCACTTGGAAGTCAGAAACAGTCAGATGTCTGAGTTTGAAGCCAGCCTGGTTTACCTAGCGAGTTCCAGGTCAGCTGGGGTTAACAGGGAGAACGTATCTCAAAAAGACCAAAAAAATGTGGTATAACCATATGCTGGAGTATTATTCAGCCTTGAAAAAGGGATGAAGCTGGACATGGTAGTGCTTCCTCTTAACCCCAGCCCTAGGGAGGCAGAGACAGGTGAATTTCTCTGAGATTAAGGCCAGTTGGGACTACAGGGAGACCCTGTCTCAAAAAAACAAAACAAGCTGGGCGTGGTGGCACACATGCCTTTACCTATAATTCCAGCACTTGGGGAGGCAGAGGCAGGCGGATCTCTGTGAGTTCGAGGCCAGCCTGGTCTACACACTGAGTTCTAGGACAGCTGGGGATTTGTGGTATTTTCTTATGGTAGCCTAAGAAAATAATGCAGAGTTCCAGGATAGGAGTTACTTTAAAATTTTTAATTATGCTGGGCATGGTGGTGCACGTCTTTAATCCCAGCTCTCAGGAGGCAAGGCAGGCGGATCTCTGTGAGTTCGAGGCCAGCCTGGTCTACACACTGAGTTCTAGGACAGCTGGGGGCTACAGGGAGACCCTGTCTCAAAAAGACCAAAAAAAATGGAGGAAATTAGCCAGAAGATACAGTTGTGGCAGAAGGTTTGCCTAGGTTATAGGAAGCCTTGGGTCCCATTCCCTAGCTGGCTTGGAACTACTGTTTACCAGACTGACCTCAAACCCTTGTTTATCTTCCTGCCTTTACCTTCCAAGTGCCAGAAAAAAAAAAGTTGTTAATTAAAAAGAAATTAGGGATCTGGTGAGATGGCTCAGTGGGTAGGGGAGATTGCCACCAAAGTTCAGTTCTTGGGACCCACATGATAGGAGGAGAGAACTGTCTGACCTCCACTTGCCCCATGTGGCATGTGCACACACACCCCACAAGTGAGTAATGTAAATGACACATTTGTAACCCTTGCACTGGAGAGACTGGGGGAGGAGGAATTGTCCCAAGTTCAAGACCAGCCTGGACTATGTAGTGAGACCCCCATCTCAAAAGAAATTCAAATAAGTAAAAAGACCCTCTTTGAAAAGACAGGGGCTTTGGGAGGGGCGTTGTGCACCGTTTCCTTGCATCATGCCCTCAGTCCATCATGGCCCCACTGTGGCCCAGCCCATCCACCTGGACAGCACACAGCTCTCACAGAAGTTCATCAGTGACTACCTATGGAGTCTGGTGGACACTGTGTGGTAGGCAGTGCCACACCAGCTATGCACACAGTGGGGGCCAAGTGGACCTCAGCTGGATTCCTTCAAAATAAATAAAGCAAATCATTTTTCTTGTTTGTGTGTGTGTGTGGGGGGGGTGCATGCACATACGTACACCATGGTGTACCTGTGGGCATCACAGAATAAGTTCGCTTAATTTGAGACAGGGTCTCTCTGTAGCCCCAGCTGGCCTGAAACTGGACATATAGGCCAATAGACCAGGCTTGCCTCCAAGCCAGAAAGATCCACCTACCTCCAGCTCCTGAGTGTTTTGATTAAAGGCATGGGCCACCATGCTCAGCTCCCCCATCCTTCCCCCTGCCTTTTTTTGAGGTGCCTGGGAAACCTAGACACTCAGACACTCACTGGAAGCTTTTAGGCCTGTGTTCAAACTCCTGAGCCACACACCCAGCTGTGTTGCCCCGTTCGTTTCTCTGGAATGGGAGCTGAGCCCGTTTCTATTTTCAGCCTCCCCAGAGAAAACCAGAGCAGGCTTTTCTCTGTATGTGCGTGATGGTGTCTTGGGTTACCATAGGACGCTCCCTGGCCTCACCCTCAAGATCAGGGTACCACACGGCCTTGAAGGCCGCACCAAGAGCTGCAAGCCTGTATCTGTCAGCCCCATGCCCATGTCTGAGTCACCCCTGGACTTCGTACCTTTTATGCCAGTATGAGGCAAGGTTGGGGCAGAGTCCAAACAGCCTCTCTCTGTGCTGGCCCACCTGCAGGCCTTGGTGCTCAGGAGAGCGAGGAGGGATGGGGTGCCTCGCCACCAATGGGACCAGTGGGGTGGCTCAGTGAGGAAGTGTAATGCTGCCAAGCCTCATGACCTGAGTTTGAACCCTAGGAGCCACAAGGGAGAGGACTGTCTTGTCCTGTGCACATAGGCCATGGCACACATGCTCCCCTTCACACAAAACAAGGTGTAATTCTGGAAATCCCAAAGGCCTTTGTTTTCCCAAGGAGGCTGCGCCTGTCTTGATAGGATCACCCTAGGCACACTGTGGGACTGAACTGAGGAGGAGGTCAGTGAGGCCCAGTGTGGGTGGGTGGTTTCCCTCAGTCCACAGGGGCCTGCAGACGCTCTGGATCCTTGCATGCATATGCTCCAAGTCACTACCTAGCACTGACCGGCCACCCAAGACAATATGGGGACAGGCCACAGCCTCCCACCTACACCCCGTCCCTAGCCTGTTCCTCTAGAGAGCCTGGCTTCACAGAAAGGACCTGCCAACTCTCTTTATGCCAGCCAGAGGGAGGATGAAGATTTGAGTCTCCACCACCAAGGACTGAGGAACCCCATCACTGGCAAGACAGGCACCTCAGTGCTGATACAAGTCCATCTTAGAGATAAGGGAAACTGAAGCATGGTTCCAGCCTGCTTTAGGTCCCCAAACTTTAAAAGAGCATTCCAGCCGGGCGTGGTGGCACACGCCTGTAGTCCCAGCACTTGGGAGGCAGAAGCAGGTGGATCTCTGTGAATTCAAGGTTAGCCTGGTCTACATAGTAAGTTATAGGACAGCTGGGGCTACAGGGTTTTTTTTTAAAAAAAAAAAAAAAAAAAAAAAAAAAAAAAAAAAACACATTCCAGAGGCCGAACTGGTCACCTACTTCTAGTTCTAGGCTTTTATTCAATGGACAGAGGCCAGAGCACCAGCTTGTGGACATGATCTAGCTTGGCTTATGGAGACCAAGCCTTTTAGTGACTGGGCACTCTGGTTTGCACTGTGCTTGGGATTGGTCTATCCCCAGCTCAGCCCAGACTATCTAGTAGAGCCCTATTTACTGTGTTTTCTTGTGTTTTTATGAGAGTGTGATGTGGGGTGAGGGGCACGTGCCACTGTGTGCATGTGAAGGGGAGGACAGTTCAAGGGGTCTGTTCTCAACTTGCATCTACACAGGCACCAAGGATCAAACAGGTCACTAGGCTTATACTGCGAGCACCTTTACCCACTAAGCCATATCACCAGCTATTTACTCTGCTTTTGAGGTGTTGGGGATAGACTCTAGGGACTCATATATATACCACACTCTACCCCTGAGCCACGCCCCCCCCAGCCTTATTAACTGTCAAGTATGGATGTCTGTCCTTCCTGGCTCTCCTGTAGGAGCCACAACTTAAAAGGCATGATGTGGCTGGAATAAGCCAGGTGTGCCTCAGTTCATGTTATCTTGCAGATGAAGTCAAACCCACAGGAGCTGAAGAGATGACTCCAGCGGTTAAGAGCACTGACTGCTCTTGCAGAGGACCCCTGTTCGGTTCCCAGCACCTACATGGTGGCTCATAACTAGCTCTGGTTCCAGACAACCTGATGCCCTCTTGTGGCCTCCAAGAGTACCAGGCAGACGTGTGGTACACTTATATAATGCAGGCCAAAAGAAAAAACTTAAAGGCCAGGCGCGATGGCACTCACCTTTAAGCCTAATACTTAGGAGACAGAGGCCAACCTGTGAGTTTGAGGCCAACTGAAGCTATAGGGAGACCCCGTCTCAAAAAGACAAACCCAAAACAAAATATAGACCCACAGGAGTCAAAGGAATTGTCTCTGATTTTTTTGCCTGGTAGAAGGCAGAGCCTGTGGTTAGAGTTCTTAATCCCCAGCTAGGAAGTCCTTTCAACTGCTGATAAATGGCCCGAAGGAAGCAGTGCTGGAGGGGGCGGGCATGCAGAAGGGAGATGTCTTTTGAGCCCAGAACTGAACACAGAAGTGGGAGGATAGAAGTGACCACACAAGATGACAAATATGTGGAGATGGTTATCCAGGAGAAAGTGGGGAAGGAAAGGGCATTCAGGAAGTTGTCTTGGAGGAGGGGACCTTGATCAAGAGGCCCTGCAATCCACAGGGGCATTTGGTCCAGATTCCCAATGAATTGTTCCATATTTGGAATCTCTCTTGCTCTTGGTCTTTTTGAGACAGAGTCTCCCTGTAGCCCCAGTTGGCCTGGAACTATGTAGACCAGGCTGGCCTTAAACTCACAGAGATCCTCTTGCCTCTGCTTCCCAAGTGCTGGGATTAAAGCCACTGTGCCCAGCAAGAACTGTTCTATTAACCCAAGTTCCTTCATCTTGGAAGCAGTCAGGCCTGAGGAAGAGGGCAGAGCTGAGACAGAGGGCAGGAAACAGCTGCCAGAAGGGGTATTGTACAAGACACAGGAGTCTGGGGAGCCACTCTCGGCAGGCTCATGAGTGATAGGTCCTGGGAACGTCATCTTGGAAAATCACTGCCAGGGTGAGGGCAGAGGGCCAAGCCAGCTGCGGGACAGGGTCCCCCCCCCCCATCACTGCCCTCCTTGCCTGGAGTGCATGAGGCTCCAAGATGACTCACCACAGCAGCTGTGGTCTGAGACGCTGAGTCAGAAGGGATGGAGGCCTGTGGGGCTGGGGACAACAGGGAATAGTCACTGGTGTGTCAGCTTCCTCCTCCCATCTCATCCTGCACAGAGCTGTGAGCCCACAGAGATGGGGCAAGCAAGCCCGCTGCCCCCATCCCACCCTGAGCCAGCACATACTGGTATAATGTCTATGCCTGTCATTGGCTTTCCATTCTGAGCCCAGAGAACTTCAGGCAGAGAGGACAAGAAACCAGATAAAGGAGCCACTGTCCCATTGAGCCTCCCTTGGCTCTTGTCAGGCAAGTACTCTGCCACTAAGCTACACCCCAGCCCTGTGATGCACATTCGTAATTACTTTTGCTTTTGAAATAGTTTCATGTAGCTCAGGCTGGCCTGGAACTCACTATGTAGTGGAGGATGACCTTGAACTCCTCATCCTTTGGCCTCCACATCCTCAGGGTAAGGATGATAGGCCTGTGAGTAACCATGGTACCTGGTCTCACAGGAACTTTTTGAACAGAAAACAACCCATGTATTAGAAACTTCCATCACCTTACCAGGGAGCCCCAGCCAACCTCCCCTGCCCGCATGCTCCCATCTGCCTGACTTTCCACTGTGACACCTGCCAGTCACCCTGGGACCCTCCTGTGTCATATCCTGGATTCTTTCAATGGAGCAATCATGGAAGACCTGCGTGTAGCTAGCCTGGAGGCTGCACAGGCCCTGGAACTCAGTTTTCATTCCCATAGGCACTTTGGCTAGTTCCCAAAACAAAGAGAAAGAAACAAAGTGCCACCCTGTGGCTGCTGCAGAGGACAGAAGACATGTGTATGCATCTGCCTGGCTGTCTCCCCTACCTGTCTGCCTGTCTCCTAGCCTGTGTCTGTCTATCTCCCTGCCTGTGCAGATTCTCCCAATTCAATCTAGCAGAAGGTAGGGATCACCATCACGGTGTTTTCACTGGGGGGAAACTGAGGCTCAAGGCGCATGTGGTCACCCAGAAAATTACAGCAGAGCCAGGTTCTGAGCCCAGGTCAGTTGTCCGGTGTGTCTGCCATTGCTGCTTTTTCCCCCCAACCTCTTCCATCAACTTTTAAAAGATTTTTAGTTACCCTGGGCATGGTGGCACACGCCTTTAGTCCCAGCACTCAGGAGGCAGAGAAAGGCAGAGCTCTGTGAGTTCAAGGACAGCCTGGTCAACTTCCAGGCCAGCTGAGGCTACAGGGATACCCTGTCTCAAAAATACCAAAAAGAGCCAGGTATGGTGGCACACACTTTTAATCCCAGCACTCAGGAAGCAAAGGCAGACAGATCTCTGCAAGTTCAAGGCCAGCCTGGTCCAGGCCAGATGGCGCGACAGGGAGACCTTGTCTCAAAAAAAATCCAAGCCTCTGTAACCCTAACTACCTCCAGAAGTTCCAATTTTGGATACACACACGTGTGGTACACTTACATACATGCAGGAAAAACATACACATAAGTTTTTTTTAGAAATTAAATCAGGGTGGGAGAGATGGGTCAGCAGTTGGGAGCACTTGCTGTACTACCATGAGACTTGGAGTTTGATCCCAGCACCCACTTAACAAGGTGGGAATTCCCCACACCTGTAACCCTAGTTCTGAGGGAGCAGAGACGGGAGGGTGGCTGGGCTTGCTGACTTCCAGCATAGCTAGATCCTGCCTCAAAGAAACAGATGAGGAGAGGAGGTGACCCTATTTGACTTCCACGCATACACACAGGCATGTACATCCACATACATACATGCACCTGTGCACACCCATTCACGCAGGCAAATACACAAGCAAATTTTAGAAAAAAATTAGAGCCAGTATCCTTCACATGTGTATCATGACACATGGACTCCTACACACACACACACAAACACATATAAACACACAAAGAGCCAGGTGTGGGTAGTGGTGCATGTCTTTAATCCCAGCACTTGGGAGGCAGAAGCAGGCAGAACTCTGTGAAACTGAGTTCAGCCTGGTCAACTTCCAGGCTAGCTTGGGCTACAGAGAGACCCTGTCTCAAAAAAAAAAAAAAAAAAAATCCTAAAATAAAAGCAACATAAAGTTTTTAAAAAAGGAATTTAATCACAGTAAGATATTCAGGCTATAAGAACACCTAAACAGTGACTTCAAAAGCAGTTCCCCTCTCCCAAAAGCCTCTTTCTCTCTCTCACCTCAACTTGGAGCCTTGAGAAATGTCATCAACAAGCACAGCAACCAGGGTTCATGAAAATAAATAGATTCTAGACATGTCTAAATGTGACAACATTCCACGAATACAGAGCACAGTGCTTGGGTGCCTCATCTGCCTGGGGCTTCATTCACACACTCCCATAGGAACTTGGGCACAGCAACCTAGAGGCAGGCAGTTACCACAGTTCCCCGTATCAATAGTGGGACAATCCGGCCGGGCGTGGTGGTGCACGCCTTTGATCCCAGCACTCAGGAGGCAGAGGCAGGCGGATCTCTGTGAGTTCAAGGCCAGCCTGGTCTACAGAGTGAGTTCCAGGCAGCTGGATCTACAGGGAGACCCTGTCT
>NW_008338997.1:232854-243137 GCF_000622305.1 Nannospalax galili | reverse complement strand
AAAAAAAAAAAAATAGTGGGACAATCCCTTCAGGAGCCTGTGCAGGACTCCAAGGCCAGCCACTATTGCCATCTTTAGTTAGCCATGTGACAACTGGCCAAGAGTTCATCCAAATCCCCTGAGTAAAATGGATTATGGGATATCTTTTCTACAGGGTGTTCCTATACCCAGAACTGGCCTGGAGCTCTCTATGTAGACCAGGCTGGCCTTGATCTGCCTGCTTCTGCCTCTTGAGTGCTGGAATTAAAGGCTGTATCACTGTTAATATTGGGGTGATAAATAGCTCTGAGGTGTTTGCCTAGAAGTGGAAACACTACCCAAGCAGATTTTTTTTTCCAAAAGGGAAGCGGGCTAGGAATGTGGCTCAGTGGTAGAGCACTTGCACAGTGCAGAGGCCCTAGGTTCCATCCCTTGCACCGAGTAACAAAACAACACAGAAGGAACGAAGTAACCATCCAGACCATTGCAGCACAATCCACGTGCTGTCTCCCTTCATGTCTCTTGTGGTCACCACAGAGGACCTCTGACTGGTAGTCCCACCCCATCACACACACACACACACACACACACACACACACACACACCACACCACACAACAGTGCAACATGACAGTCCAAATGTCCAACCCTGAACTGGAAAAGTGCGAGGAGAGACAAGTGCAAGTCCCACATGGACGGGCTAGGGCCAGGTGGGACTGAGGTCCAGGAGCCACATCTGGATGCAGGAGACGCCAAGCAGATGCTATGGCCCATGAGCAAGGTAACCGGGTGTCTCAGGCACTTCAGAAGTATTAACGGGACTGGTGACTCAGGCTTGTTCCTCTAGTAATGGGTGACTGTGGCGAAGGCTGAGCTGGTATCAATCCATGGCAGCCGCTGGTCTGAGAGTCAAGATGGGTGACGACTGTACCGAGTCACTTTCCTGACTTCCATAGGGGCTGCGCCCAGCATGAAAGACCTGATTCAGGGTGGTGGAGCCCAGGCTAACTGGCAAGGATCACAGGATGGAGGTAACTGTGTGGAATCCTGAGTTTAGAGGTGTGGCATGGGGTGCATGAAACCAGCCATGCCTGGGACCATCTCTCGCACCTGCTGTCATCTGTTCAAGGCTGCCCACCTCTCTGCTAGGTCCCACCCGTCCTTCCTTCGTTCATCTTGTAGAACAGAGACGGGAGAATTCAGCAGAGGGGGACTGAGAGGACAACTCAGTGCCTGGGGGCTTCTGGTCCCTCTCCAAGGAAAGAGATGAAAGCCACAAGTGGAATCCATGTCATTGGCACCAACTTCAGCCTGTTCTGCATCCCAGACAAATAAATATATAAAACAGAGCTGGGGCAGATAGGCCACTGAAGGCCTTTGGGCCAATCTTGCTGTGAGCAGCACAGGGAGCCATCCGGACAGCAGGGTCTGTCTTGGGCAGGGAGGTGGACAGTCCAAGGACTGCAGAGAAAGTGTCCTTTCTGCCCATGAGTGGCAGTTGATTCTGAGGAGGAATAGGACTCCAGGCAACGGTTCACGCCACATCATCCTCCAGGCTGACCATCTGTCTCTGTCAGACAAACAGTAAACGTAGGAAGTAGTCAGTAAACAGGTAATAGACATGGCCAGAGTCCACACTGCTCATTGCACCGACCCCCTCCAGCCAGGGCCCCCGCCTTCTGTTCCCTGCACAGATACTACAGGGCTGAAAGACCACCTGAACTAGCCAAGTCCCTTCCACTACACAAAAACAAAAGCCCAAGTTCTCCCTATGGCTCCAGAGGGTCTCAGCTCTCACTTTTGCCACACCATTTTTTTTTTTTTTTTAAAAAGACAGGGTCTCCCTGTAGCCCCAGCTGTTCTGGGATTCAGTATGTAGAACAGACTTGCCTTGAGCTCACAGAGATCTGCCTGCCTCTGCCTCCCAAGTGCTGGGATTAAAGACATGTGCCACCACATCCAGCCTCACACTATCTTGCCACATGTGCCTTCCCCAACTGTTGAAAACACATGACATTTTCACTACCCAATCAGCTGCTACAAAGCCTTTTTTAGGGGGTGGGAGGTGCTAGGAATGGAACACAGGATCTTAGGCATGCTAGGAAGGGTCTCCATCACTGAGCCAGGCCCCCAGTGCCCCACCTGGGGATTCTAAGCAGGGATTCTACAGTTGAATCAGGCCTCCAATGCCTCACTAGGGTATTCTAGGCAGGGGCTCAACCACGGAGCCATGGCCCCAATCCCTCACTGGAGAATTCTAGTCAGGTGCCCTTATAGTCCCTTATGTGGGTGAAATCATCACCGAGGGGTAGGTGTAGCCATCCTGACTGCGGCAAATGTGGACCTCATCCTCTGTGGTCTTCTGGTACACAGGATTGTCAAAGTTGATGCTGTTGACGTTCCTCAGCCGCCAGTTCTTCCAGAGCAGGAAGGTTCCGAAGCTCAGGAGCACGACCAGCACTGTGGAGAGACGGGCTCTTTCAGGGGACTGACCCTGAGTAGGACACCGGCATCACATGGCATCCCATCCTGGCCTCATTAAGATAGTGGCTTGTTCTGAATGTAAAATTACACTCCCTTATTAGACTAAGAGAAAATGGAGTGGGACAGCGCTCCCCAACCAGATAGCACATGAGGGTTGAAGCAGGGTATCCATGTGTGAGCCAGACTGGTTCCATGTTCTGACCCTAGTTTAATCTCCCAACATCCTATCGCCACTTCATGAAACCCTGTCTCCGTCCTCCACTTTGAGAGAGACTGTCCAGATCCTGTCGACCTCAGGATGCCTGTCTGGATTTTATAAGACTTTGTCTAGATTCGAGAGCCCGTCTATACCTCAGGAGACTATCTCCACCTGGCTATACTGTACTAACCTCAAGACTTTGTCTCAGGGCTAAAGAGATGGCTCAGCGGTTAAGAGCATTGGCTGTTCTTGCAGAGGACCTGAGTTTAATTCCCAGCAGCACCCACATTATGGCTAACAGCAGTCCATAATTCCAGTTCCAGGGGAATTCGATGCCCTCTTCTGACCTCTGAGGGCACTGCACTGTTGGGAGCTTTTAGAACAGCCATTGCTGCGTTAGATTGTGGCAGCTTGCCTTGCCTTAAGCATTGGAGAGAGAATGCTTCCTCCCTGGGAGTTTCTCTTCTCTCTGCTTCTGTGGTCTGAGTTGACAGGCTATGCTTCCCTGATTAACTGGCAGTCTTGGAAACATAAGGAAAAGTTTCTGTTTCAGTTTATGGGCACCGGAGTTTCTCAGCACTGATAGCTTGTTTTCTATATAGAAATAATGAATTACAGTGTTGCTAAGAGTAATCACAGCCGAATCTTGGATACTGTAAACTTCACGTGAGTCTCAGCTGGTGAGGTAATGCAGTAATATACTGTATCCTTGCTTATTCCCTGGTTACTTTCTGTTAGTGATGTGTCCTTAGTGATTCCTTGGTTACCCCTTGGTTACTCCTGATCTGATTCCTATATAAGTCTTGTTTGATCACAATAAACGTGCACTGGCATCTAAACCTCTGCATCTCCGGTGTCTTGATTTATATCTGTCGGGGTCCCCAAGCCCATCAGGCTTGAAGTGTGGTCACTGCACCGTGACACTGCACGACACAAGTGCACTTACATACATGCAGGCAAAACAAAAATAAAAACAATAAAGACTGACTCATTCTCAGGAAAAAAAGAAAGTATAAACATCACCAGTCTCTGCCTCTGAGTCCAGCGTGACCCAGAAATACCCCACTGTTTTGGAATCTTCCAGGATTGAGTACATGTGGGACAATAATTACGTTTATTAAAATGGGATTTTTCTTTCCATCTAGGGCCATGATACCTTTTTTTTTTTTTTTTTTTTTTTTGGTAGCCCCAGTTGGCCCAGAACTCGCTATGTAGACATGTAGACCAGGCTGGCCTCGAACTCACAGAGCTCTGCCTGCCTCTGCCTCCGAGTGCCTGGCTCAGTATGGTCACTTTTAATACATCTTCTTCTGCTGTTCACTGTTCATATGGTTGTTTTACTTGACTGATGGAAGAAGGGTTAGTGGTACATGCCTCTAATCCCAACACTCAGGAGACAGAGGCAGGGAGCTGGCCCAGTCTACAAAATGTGTTTTAGGCCATCTGGGGCTACAGAGAAACCCTGTCTCAAAAAAAAAAAAATAATGATAATGATAATAATAATGATAATAATAATAATAGGCTCACTGAGGACAGGTAGCTCAACCTGGCTTTTCGGATGCAGCCTGTGAACCTAAATCCCACACATAGTATGGTCCTAAACAGCTTGTACCCTGAAAAAGGTGGTCCTAGTACACACTGCTTCTCCCCACAGTTTTATGGGGTCTACCTCAACTGAGCAGAGGGTTTGCGCAGCCTAAATTATTCAGGATTCTAACCAGTGCCCAGAAGCAGGGTATGACTAGGGCTCTTCTAAAAAGAACCTGGGTGAGTCCAGCCACCACCCTGAGGGAACTGAGTACTCACCTTCCATGTCTGTCAACCCATAGCTGGTTAAACTACTGGGTATCTTAATGGATGCCACCCACAAGGGATTTCTTCCAGAAAAGGAAGAGGGGATGTGAGCTTGTAGCTCAGGGTCAGAGCATGGCTCAGCACATTCAAAGTTCTTGGCTCCACCCTCAGAAGTGACTAAGTAGAGGTGAGGGGAGCAGGCTGGAACCCAATTGCTAAAAAAACTACCTTCTGTCTCTTTGAGTGCCTCCTTGGAGGCCTGTCCTGGCTCTCTGTCTTTCTGACACCTCAGATGTCTGACCTTGCTCTTTGGCCTCTCCAGAAATATGATGTGACTTTTCTCCTGTCTTTGCCCTCACTGCCCCTGGCAGAACACTCAGTCTTTTTTATTTATTTATTCTTTTTTATTTTATGTGCATGTATGTTTTGCCTGCATGTATATATAAGTGCATCATGTACTTGTAATGCCAGGGGAGATCAGAAGAGGGAATCAGATCCCTTGGAATTGGAGTTACAGGCGGTTGTTAGTCTCCTTGTGGGTACTGGGAACCAAACCCAAGTCCTCTGTAAGAGCAGCCAGTGCCCCTAAAAGCTGAGCCATCACTCCAACCCCTCAATCTTTTCTTTCTTTCCTTCCTTCCTTCCTTCCTTCCTTCCTTCCTTCCCTCCTTCCTTCCTCCCTCCCTCCCTCCCTCCCTCCCTCCTTTCTTCCTTCCTTGCTAGACAGAGTCTCTGGCTGGCCTGGAATTCACTATGTAGACCAGGTTTATCCTGAAACTTACAGAGATCCACCTGCCTCTGCCTCCCAAGTGTGTGCCACACTCATTTTTCTGTAAATGAAGTGAGATGAGGGCAGTGATGAGAGGCAGGCAGGGGGCATCCTGCGTGCATGAGCATTCCATTCTTGGGAGGGAAGGTAAGCGGCCCAGTGGGCTGAGCTGAAGTCACAGGATGTTGTGATTGTTACCCAGGTGGCAGCCTGGCCAACACTTACCCAGGGGGAGGACAATAGACAGAACTCCCACTCCCGTTGGCTGCTCCTGGTTCCCTCTGCTAGGACTGTCACCCAGGACTGTGGGGAGAGAAGGGATAAAGTGAGGTCAGATCAGGAGGGGATGTAGAAATCAGGGCAGGCAGTTGACAGCAGTCACTCAAGGATGGTGCCTTACATGTCGTTTTTCCCTGTTCAAGTTCAAGGGAACTTGGAGAATCTCCCAAGGTTCACACAGGCCATGCTGCATTAATCTTTTTTTAAATTTTACTTTATTTTATGAGTGTATTGTCTGCATGTATATAAATGCAGTGACCACAGGTCAGAAGAGGATCTCAATGTTACATTAATCTTGAGCACAGTAATCCCTCAGTGTCCACAGGGGACAGATCTAGGATTTCAAGAGATGCTAAAACCCACAGATGCTCAAGTCCCAAGTATAAAAAACCTACATAAGGGGCTGGAGAGATGGCTCAGCGGGTAAGAGCATTGGCTGCTCTTACAGAGAACCTGGGTTCAATTCCCAGCACCCACATGGTGGCTAACAATCATCTGTAACTCCAGTTCCAGGGAAATTCAATGCCCTCTTCTAATCTCCGAGGGCACTGCGTGACAGGGGTGCACTTACATACGTGTAGGCATTAACACTTATACACACAAAAATAATAAATTAAAAAAAATATTTTATTTATTATTTCTATTTTATGTGTATGGGTATATTGCCTGCATGTAGGTAAGTGCACCCATGTTGTGCAATGTCCCCGGAGGACAGAAGCGGCTGTCGGATCCCTTAGAACTGGAGTTATGGACGTTGTTAGCTGCCATGTGGGTGCTGGGAATTGAACCCAGGTTCTCTGTAAGAGCAGCCAGTGTTCTTAACTGCTGAGCCATCTCTCCAGCCCCAATAAAATATTTAAAAAAACAAAACAAAACAAAACTACGTAAACAAAACTCCAGTTCCAGGGGATCCCACACCCTCTCTGACATCTGTGGGCACTGTATGACACAAGTGCACTTACATACGTGCAGGCAATACACTGATACACATAAAACTAAAAAATAATAATATATCTACATTAAAAACATACATCCAAATAGATACTAGCCAGGCATGGTGGAGCATGCCTTTAATCCCAGCACTCGGGAGGCAGAGGCAGGTGGATCTCTGTGAGTTCAAGGCCAGCCTGGTCTACATAGCAAGTTCCAGGATAGCTGGGGCTACAGGGAGACCCTGTCTCAAAAAAGACCAATCAAAAAAAACCAGCCCGGCGTGGTGGTGCACGCCTTTAGTCCCAGCACTGGGGAGGCAGAGGCAGGGGCTCTTTATGAGTTCAAGGCCAGCCTGGTCTACATAGTGAGTTCCAGGACAGCTGGGGTTACAGGGAGACCTGTCTCAAAAAGACCAAAAAATAAACAAATGAAGTACTCATCACAACAGAAGGTGGGCTCAGGCTTTACCTTGATGGGACATTGTCACTGACTCCGCTGTGCTGAGCCTGGAGATGTTGGCAGGAGGTCCAGAGGTGCTAGAAGTTGTCTGGTCATCCTTGCGTTCTGTCCCCATAGCCACAGTGGTGACCAGGGGCCTGATGGTGGATATCCCCTGGGTGGTTGGTACAGTGGTGACTTCTGAGGAGAATAAATCAATAGGTACTGAGTGCCAGGTGCTGGGGAGCCACTGACACCTCTACACTTCATGAAAAGTGGATCAACAAGTACCAAAATAAGTCAAAATGAAACACACTGAAAATGAGCACATAGGGAGCCAGGTATGGTGGCACATGCCTTCAACCCCAGTATACCGGAGGCAGAGGGAGGTGGATCCCTGTGAGTTTGAGGCCAGCCTGGTCTATATCATGAGGCCAGCTGAGACTACAGGAAGACCCTGTCTCAAAAACAAACAAACAAACAAAAAATCACACACAGATAGGAATATAATTCCTTTGTTTTGCAACAGGGTCTTGCTGTGTAGCCCAGGCTAGCCCCAAACTTGGGATCCTCCTGCCTCTACCTTGCACGTGCTGGGATCCCAGGTGTGTGTAACTGCACCTGCTAGCTTGTTCTCACAGAGCCTACTTGTTTAAGAGAAGCTCTGCATATGTTAAGGATGCCTTGGCCTCTGAGGTGGCTTGAAATCTCCCTTGATCTCTTTATCTACCATGTGGACCTGGGAATCAAAGTCAGGCAGTCAGGCTTGGCAGCAAGGTCCTTTACTTACTGAGCCATATCACTGCCCCCTCCTGTTGATGCTATTTGGAGGTGGCGCCTTAGGGAGGTGGTTAGGGCTAAGTGAAGTGATCAGATTGAGGCCCCATCATGATATTGGTGGCTCAGCTGATAAGGGACCTGTCTAGCAAGCACAAAGTCCTGGGTTCTATTCACAGAACTTCATAAATCTGGTGTGGTACTGCACACCTGTAATGTCAGCACTCAGGAGCTGGGAGAATGGAAGTTCAGAGTTATCCTTGGTTGCATAGTGAGTTTGAGGCCAGATTGGGCTATATATATTGAGACCCTTTCTCAAAAAAAAAAAAAGAAAAGAAAAAGATGAAATTGCTTAGTCAGTGAGCAAAGGCATTTTCCCCAAAACCTTACAACCTGAGTTCGATCGATCCTCAGGACCCACATGGTAGAAAGTTATTGTTCTGGTGTCTTTTTGAAACAGGGTTTCCCTGTAGCCCCAGCTGGCCTGGAATTCACTATGAACCCCCAAATTCTATTTAAAAATATTTTAGTTATTCACTTTTATGTCTATGAGTGTATTGCCTGCATGTGTGTAAGTGCACCTGTGTCATGCAATGCCCGAGGAGGTCAGAAGAAGGCATCACATTAACCTGGAACTGGAGTTACAGTTTTTTGAAACAGGGTTTCCCTGTAGCCCCAGCTGGCCTGGAATTCACTATGAACCCCCAAATTCTATTTAAAAATATTTTAGTTATTCACTTTTATGTCTATGAGTGTATTGCCTGCATGTGTGTAAGTGCACCTGTGTCATGCAATGCCCGAGGAGGTCAGAAGAAGGCATCACATTAACCTGGAACTGGAGTTACAGTTGTTAGCTGCCATGTGGGTGTTGGGAATTGAACCTGAGTCCTCTGCAAGAGCAGCCAGAGCTCTTAACCGCTGAGCCATGTCTCCAGCCCTCCCACTCCAAATTTTATTAAATAAATAAAAACGAGGGGCTGGAGAGATGCCACAGGGATTGAGAGAACTGAGTGGTTAAGAACTGGACGCCCTCTTCTGGCCTCCTTGGTAACTGCACGAATGTGGTACGCTTTTATACATGCAGATAAAGCACTCATACACATGAAATAAAAACGAAATCTTTAAAGAATAATAATAAGTAGAGAACATTTGCTCTGTGTCAATATGTGAAGCCTTCCTCCTTGTTAGGAGACAGAAATAGGCCCTGTTTTGGGACTTCCCACATCGAGAACCTGAAGCCACAAACTTCTATGCTTTGTAAATTATCTAATCTCAGGTAATCCATTATAGCAACAGAAAACAGACTGAGAACCCTAAATTGAGTTTCTCAGATGATGAGACCAGACAAAGGAGTCCATTTTCTCACTTGATACCCACTTACACTTCCCCAAAAGGCTGAGAGGCAGAACTTAGACCCCAAGGAGAACCTGAGTCAGTCAAAGAATTTTTATTTCATGAGTCCTAAAAAACAATTTGATAGCCTATTGGGACAATCAACCCAGACAGGCTCAGGAGGGTGAAACTACAAGGGTGACCTAGTAAGTGGGTAAAACAAGACCTGTGGCCTACCTGTGAGGCAGCTCCTCATGTCCTTGGCCAGGACCATACCATCTGGGCACACACAGGTGAACTTGGGGGAGTGTGGGTTGATCTGTGGGGCTGGTAGACACAGGTACTGGCAGCCACCATTGGGGAGGGTTGTTCTCTCACACCAGTTCACTCCTAGGTAGAAGAGAGATAGGTCAGAACATTCCAGAAAAGTTCTAGAAAGTTCCAGTGTAGTAGCAGACAGGTTTATTTCACTGGGTGCAGGAGTAGGCTTGTTGCCAGATCAGTCTTACCTCTTGGCTGTGTGACATTGTGGAACAGGACCATGTCCTCCGGGGACAGCAGGTTTTCAGCCACCAAATTAACATCTGAACCCGTGAGGCGATTGGCACTGAAAATGGCTTCATGCATGACATCGGTCCAAAACACTTTGTCCTACATAGGTATTAAGGAAGAGGACCAAACCCATGGGCCATTGGGGTAGGACTCAGACCACTGTCAAACCCCAAACCCCAAATCTCTGGGGTTCTCTGGGCAAAAGCAACTTTGGATGTGGTAAAACTTTCTTTTGGTTTCTTTTTTTGGTCGTTTTGAGACAGGGTCTCCTGTAGCCACAGCTGGCCTGGAACTCACTATGTAGACCAGGCTGGCCTCGGACTCACAGAGATCCACCTCCCTCTGCCTCCCAAGTGCTAGGATTAAAGGTGTGCGCCACCAGGCCCAGCTGGTTTCTTTTTTTTAAAAATATTTTATTTATTATTTTTATTTTCTGTATATGCATGTATTGCCTGCATGTAGGTAAGTGCACCCATGTCGTGCAATGCCCACAGAGGACAGAAAAGGCTGTCGGATATCCTGGAACTGGAGTTATGGAGAGATGGCTGAGCAGTTAAGAACACTGTTCTTGCAGAAGACCCAGGTTCAAATCCCAGCACCCACATGGCAGCTAACAACTGTCCGTAACTCCAGTTCCAGGGGATCCAACAGTCTCTTCTGTCCTCCGTGGCCTTTGCAAGACGTTGTGTATTTACCTACATGCAGGCAATACACACATACACATAAAATAAAAATAATAAAATTTTTA
>NW_008338997.1:198256-231292 GCF_000622305.1 Nannospalax galili | reverse complement strand
AAAATAAAAAAAATGTGCTTTGCTTGCGTGTATGCAGGTGCACCAAATAAATATAAAAATAAAAAATAATATAAAAAATGTGTTTTGCCTGAATGTATGTAGATGCACCATGTGTGTGCAATACCCTCAGAGACCAGAAGAGGGTGTCAGATCTCCTGGAACTGGCATTACAGATGGTTGTTAGCTGCCATGTGGGTGCTGGGAACTGAACCTGGGTCCTCTGCAAGAGCAGCCAGACCTCTTAACCACCAAGCCAGCTCTCCAGCTCTTCCACTTTACTTTTTCAGACAGGGTCTCTCACTGAACCTGTAGCACTGATTTGCCTAATTGGTGGTTCAGGAAGCCCCAGGGATTTTCCTATCTTTGCCTTCTGTGTCTGCATGAGCTCATGAACTCTGGGTTTCATCCCTATTACTAAAAAAAAATAAATAAATAAACCAAACCAAAAATAACCCCCCCAAAACAAAACAAAATAAAAATGAGCTGGGTATGGTGGTACATGCCTTTAGTCTCAGCAGTCAGGAGGCAGAGGCAAGTGGATGGATCTCTGTGAGTTCTCTATGAGTTTGAGGCCAGCCTGGTCTACATAGTGAGTTCCAGGCCAGCTGGGGCTACAGGGAGACCCTATCTCAAAAAAACAAAAAATAAAATAAAATAAAATAAATTAAAAATTAGCTCTTGGAAATAACTGCAGTTCTAACACATCTCCCAAGATATCTAAACAAGAGTGGTCTCCTGAGCCAGTGTGGGCTTGAATGGATGAGAGAGTCTGGCACAGCCAAATTTGCCCATCTTCCCAGGTCTCACCTCATAGATGGCCAAGGAGAAGGGGTGGGCCAGCTGCTTCTCATCCTCTAAAATGGTCTTCCGATGTCCCCCATTGACATCAATGCTGGAGATGGAATGGAGTTTGGAGTCCACCCAATAGAGGCGGCCACTAGAAAGGTCTAGAATGTACAGATCATTTGGTAAGCCTAAAAATTCCAGAATGTTTTAGAAAATTCTAGAACATGCTGGAAAAATTCCACCGTGATAGCAGCTTTGGGGTAAAGAGTGCAACTTTGGGGGAACTTCTCTAACCAAGTTCAAGCCTGAAGGTCAGGTTATAGCTTTTGCCCCTCCAGAGACTTCCAGCTACAGAAAAAGGGGTGCTGTGTATTACCAATTCTCAAGCATGAGCTTGTTTGGAGCCCGGTGCTGTAGTATTGTGTCCTCCACACAGTGCCCAACCCAATGGTGACAAAACATGCCGCGGACATACCCAGCGTGATGCCATTTGGCCACTGGATGTCTTCGGTCACCAACGAGTAGATATCCACACCATTCAGACCCCCTTTTTTGATCTTAGCAGGTATCCCCCAATCTGTCCAGTACATGAAGCTGGGGAGGAGAACGGCATAAGAGAGACGAGGTCACTCAGAGGGGTCAGGCTTCCGCAAACAATAGAGGTAAGAGTTTGTCTAAAACAGCTGGGCCTCCATTTGGAATTGGTCCCCACTGGAGACAGTAACCTTGGGCTTTCTGTGATGACTGGAAATTCAGAATCTTCTAATGAGGCTGGGGACCACAGCTCAGTGGCAAGAGCACCAACCGCCATAATTAGCACATGCACACTACCATTTGTATTTTAGTAGGGGTATGCCTAGGAATTTCCAGTCTGTCTTATAGTTGTGTAGCTCAATTCTTGTGGCCTGGGTTTCCACAGGAAACCAGGTCTTCTGCCGTAAGAACAGCCAGTGTTCTTAACCACTCAACCATCTCTCCAGCCCCCTATTTATCTTACTTTTAATTTTTTTTAATCTTTTTTTTTTTTTTTTTTATCTTTTTGAGACAGGGTCTCCCTGCAGCCCCAGCTGGCCTAGAACTCACTATGCAGACCAGGCTGGCCTTGAACTCACAGAGATCTGCCTGCCTCTGCTTCCCGAGTGCTGGGATTAAAGGCCTGCGGCACCACGCCCGGCTTCTTTTGGTCTTTTTGAGACAGGGTCTCCCCGTATCCCCAGCTGGCCTTGAACGCACGGTGATCTGACTGCCTCTGACACCCAAGTGCTGGGATTAAAGGCATGCACTGCCATACCACACACGGTTTTTGTTTGTGTGTGACATACTTTAGCTTTTTTAAAAAAATATTAATTTTTTTATGTGTATGTATGTATTGCCTGCATGTAGGTAAGTGCACCCATGTTGTGCAATGCCCGTGGAGGACAGAAGAGACTGTTGGATCCCCTGGAACTGGAGTTACGGACAGTTGTTAGCTGCCATGTGGGCGCTGGGATTTGAACCTGGGTCTTCTACAAGAACAGTCAGCTCTTTCCTTTTACCATCTGGATCCCTGGGGTTGAACTCAGGTCATCAGGCTTGGCAGCAAACTTGTTTACCCACTCTGACATCTTGGAAGCCCCTATTTTGGTTTTCTTTTTTGTTTGTTTTGTTTTGAAACAGGGTCTCTCTGTAACACCAGCTGGCCTGGAACTCACTAGATTGCACAGAGATCTGTCTGCCTCTGTCTGCCAAGTGCTGGGACTAAAGGAGTGTGCCATCATGCCTATTTTAATTAATTTATTCTTACGTGTATGAGCATTTTGTCTGCAAGTATGTAAGTGAATC
This sequence comes from Nannospalax galili, assembly GCF_000622305.1. Lineage (NCBI taxonomy): Eukaryota > Metazoa > Chordata > Mammalia > Rodentia > Spalacidae > Nannospalax > Nannospalax galili. Next base: position 228,685 of record NW_008338997.1, on the reverse strand, counting down.
GTGTGTGCAATGCGTGGAGGCCAGAAGTGGGCATTGGATAGAGTTAAGGACAGTTGTTAGCTACCATGTGGGTGCTGAGAACTGAACCAGGGATTCTCTGAAATGGTAGCCAGTGCTCTGAACTGCTGAGCCAGCTCTCCAGGCCCTATTTCAATTTTTTAAAAAATATTTTATTTATTATTTTTATTTTATGTGCATGAATGTATTGCATGCATGTGTGTAAGTGCACCCATGTCGTACAATGCCCATGGTCAGAAGAGGGCTTCTGATTCCCTGGAACTGGAGTTATAGACGGTTGTTAGCTACCATGTGGGTCCTGGGAATCAAACCCCGGTCCTCTGCAAGAGCAGTCAGTGCTCTTAACAGCGAGCCATCTCTCCAGACCCTCTATCTCAATTTTTTGAGACATGATCATACTCAGCAACCCAAGTTACCCTAGAATTGCAGCAATCTGTCTGTCTCAGCCTCCTCACTGCTAGGGATTCCGGCATTAGCCGTCACGTCCCCTTCCTGTTTCTCTTCACTGACCAATCCCTGCTTTCCTGTCCTTTCTGTGCTCAGCATGACACCCTAACTTGGGTACACATATTTCCTAAGTCCAGCTCTGGATTCCCCTGCCCCCATCCCCATACCCGTGATCTTTATAAACACTAACCCATGCATAGGGTCGGCCACAATGGCCCTGGGCTTGGAACCTTCCTCTTGGAACAGCATCCTCCTCTTCACACCCTTGGTGTCAGCCACAGACACACTGCCCAGGACAGAATCAGTCCAGTAGATGTTTCCATGGATCCAGTCCACTGCCAGCCCATCTGGAGCCTCGAGGTTCCCACCGATAACTGTGTCATAGGGTAAACTGGGGGCTCCATCTATCTGGGCGCTGAGGGAGAGTCAGGGAAGTGTATTAGAGTCTGGGGCAAGGGTTGTAATTGGGGACAGGGCAGTGGTGGCCAGATGGGGCTGTGGTGGGGTGATAGACTGAGGTTCACCTGTAGATCTTCCTTTGCAACAGATCTGACCAGTAGATTCTGTTGGTGGCCACATCAGTGTCCAAGGCAACCACACTCTTCAAGTTGGGGATGAGGCTGGTGTACTCACTACGGTCCAGGGTCATCTTTCGTACCTCATGGCGGTTGGTGAACAGCAGGTAGGCAATGGAACCTGGAGAATCAAAAGGGGTGCTTGGGGAACAGAGGAAGACCCCCAGCCCTGTACCCCCATGTCACTCTGCAGGGTATGGATGACAGAGAGGAAAATACCCCTGTGGAATATTAGCCATCTGCTGCTATTTAGTTTTTGCAGTACAGAGGGCAGAGTGTATGTGTGTTTGTATGTCTGTGCATACACTAGAGGAAAACCTTAGGTGTTCCTCAAGAGCCTCCACCTTTCATTCATTCATTCATTCATTTATTTATTCATTTATTTATTTATTTATTTATTTATTTATTTATTTGGTCTTTTTGAGGCAGGGTCTCCCTATAGCCCCAGCTGTCCTGGAACTTACTTTGTAGACCAGGCTAGACTTGAACTCACAGAGATCCACTGCCTCTACCTCCCAAGTGCTGGGATCAAAGGAATATGCCACCACACCCGCTTATTTTCACTTTTTGAAACAGGGTCTTCCTGTAGCCCCAGCTGGCCTGGAACTTACTATGTAGATCAGGCTGGCCTGGATCTCACAGAGAACCCCCTGCCTCTGCCTCCCAAGTTCTGAGATTAAAGACTTAATTTAATCAGCTTAATTTTTAAGATTTATTTTATTGTATTTATATGAGCGTTTTGGCTGCATGTAGTGCACCAGATGTGTGCAATGTCCATGGAGGTCAGAAGAGGGTGTCAGATCCTCTGGAACTGGAGTTTGGAACTGGAGTTTTGAATGGTTGTTAGCTGCCATGTGGGTACTGGGAAATGAGCCCCTGTTCTCTACAGGAGCAGCCAGTGCTTTTAACAACTGAGTCATCTGCCCCGAGTTGTTTGTATTTTAATTAATTTTGTTAATTGTGTGCATGATGTGTGTGTGTGTGTGTGTATGCAGGTATGCACAAACCTTCTCTCCCAACCTGTTTTTTTAGTCTTTTTTTTAAAGTCTCCCTGTAGCCCCAGCTGTCCTGGAACTCCCTATGTAGACCAGGCTGGCCATGAACTCATCGAGATCCACCTGCCTCTGCCTCCCAAGTGCTGGGATTAAAGGCGTGCACCACCACGCCAAGCTTATTTATTATTTTTATGTGTATACATGTATTGACTGCATGTAGGTAAGTGCACCCATGTCGTGCAATGCCTGTGGAGGTCAGAAGAGGCTGTCAGATCCCCTGGGACTGGAGTTACGGACAGTTGCTAACTGCCATGTGGGTGCTGGAATTCGAACCTGGGTCTTCTGCAAGAACAGCCAGTGTTCTTAACTGCTGAGCCATCTCTCCAGCCCCCTAGTCTTTTTTTTTTTTGAGACAGGGTCTCGGTGTGTGCCACCATGCTCCCCCGACAACTTATTTTTTGAATGATGGTCTCTCACTGGGGCCTGAGACCTGAGGCTTGACAGTTTTGCTAGGCTGACTGGCCAGCCAGTCCCAGGGAGCCACCTGACTCCACCTCCCCATAGTAGCAATTTTCTTTATGTTAATAAGAAAAGCTGGATGGGGCTGTCTACCTCTTCTCATCTCCTTACTACTTCAGATTTAAGGAGAGGATCTCATCTCTCTTTCCATTTGCAGGGGTGGATCCTTGCAGTGACTTATACAGGACACTTATAGACACAGCCCAGTGTCCACAGGTCCTCACTGCATTGCTGCCCCACCAACCAGAGGCCTGGAGACCTGTGACCCTCAGCTAACAAAATGCTTAACAGAATAGAGACCCAAAAAGGAGATGCCGGCCCTCAGCCTCCCGGCCACCGCGCCGGCCCTGTTCTCACCTATGGCCTTGCAGGCCTGGGTGCGGGGGTCCATCTGGAAGCCCGCTTCACACTCGCACTTATAGCTGCCCTCCAAGTTCACACACAGCTGGCTGCAGGTGTCCGGCTCCTGGCACTCATCAATATCTAGGGGTGGCAACAGAAAAAGGTTTTGTTTTAGGGGAGCTGTCTTCCTCCAGGCTTGTGAGAGGGGCAGGAGAATTCAGAAGCAAACCCTATCTCTGCCTACAGTTGAGGTATGTCATCCTTAGAAGAACCCTGATCTTGTGGGTCAGATAACAGCGAGGGTCATCCACACAAACTTCTCTCTCTTTTCTTAAATTTAAATTGTTTTAATTTTTTTTTTGTCTTTTTGAGACAGTGTCTCCCTGTAGCTCCAGCTGCCTGGAACTCACTCTGTAGGCCAGGCTGGCCTCGAACTCACAGAGGATCCACCTGCCTCTGCCTCCCAAGTGCTGGGATTAAAGGCATGTGCCACTTGGCTTAGTTTTAATTGTTTAAAAAATATTTTATTTTTATTATTAGTTTTATTTTATGTGTATGAGTGTATTGTCTGAATGTATGTAAGTGCACCCATGTCATGCAATGCCTCGGAAGTCAGTCAAGGGCTTCAGATTCCCCTGGAAGTGGACTTAAGGACAGTTTGTAGCTGCAATGTAGGTGCTGGGAATCGAACCCAGGTCCTCTGCAAAAGCAGTCAGTACTCTTAACTGCTGAGCCATCTTTCCACAATTTAGTTTTAATTTTATGTGTATGAGTGTTTTACCTGCACCTATGTAAGTGCACCTGTGTGTGCAATGCCCACAGAGGCCAGAAGAGGGCTCCAGAAGAGGGCTTCATATCTCTGGAACTGGAGTTACAGGTGGTTGTTTTTTTTTTTTTTTGTCTTTTTGAGACAGGGTTTCCCTGTAGCCCCAGCTGTCCTGGAACTCACTATGTAGACCAGGCTGGCCTCGAACTCACAGAGATCTGCCTGCTTCTGCCTCCCAAGTGCTGGGATTAAAGGCGTGTGCCACCATACTGGGTGAGTTACAGGTGGTTATTAGCCACCAAATAGGAGGTGGGAACAGAACCTAAGTCTTCTGCAAGAGCAGCCAGTGCTCTTAACTGCCAAGCAGGTTCTCTAGCTCTTAGAACCTTGGTTTTTGTTGTTGTTATTGTTCTTATCTGTTTTGTTTTTGTTCTGTTCTGTTCCCTGTAGCCCTACCTGGTCTAGACCTCAATATGTAGGCCAGGCTGGCCTCAATCTCACAGAGATCTGCCTCGCCTCCCAAGTTCTGTGACTAAAGGCGTGTGCCACCACACCTAGCTAAGCTTCAGTTCTTAAGGATGAGCCCCAAAAGACAGGGCCACCAAAGACCCAAGTGCTTCCTGATCACCAGTCAGGCCTGTGGATAGTGTTCACTTGTGAACACTGGTTACCTGTGCCCCATGAAACCCTCTAAACAGGGCTGAGCATTGGTTAGGCACTCCTGCCCACTGAGCACACAGTGTTCAATGGGAATAGGCAGAGGTGGCTCAGGGCTGCAGAGTGTCCTTACTAGGACTCACCTTGGCATTTGTGCTGGTCCACCAGCCTGAACCCATTGGGACACAAGCACTGGTAGCTGATTTTGAGGTCGTTACAGATATGGGAACATCCTCCATTGTTGTCCAAACATTCATTGGTTTCTACATGGGATGTGAAGGGGGCAGAGACTAGTCATTCTAGAGCCATTGGTACCCCCTACTGGTAATGAAATGCCATTGCATTGTCTTTGCAACCCTTTCAAATATTGTGGACAGCCTGCTGGGCTCACTGGCCTGCAGTGACCACAGATCAGTGTGATCCCCAGATCCCTCCCCACCAACCAGCACTCACTGCACTCCTTGATGGGTTCGTCTGACCAGTCCCGGCAGTCCCGGGCAGAGTTGCATACTTTGTCCATGGTGATGCATTCACCACTGTGGCACTTGAATTTGTCTGGCCCCTCACACAGCGTCACTAAGAGAGGCAAAGAAATTGGTCAGGCTAGAATCCCCCAGTGAGGGGCTGGGGGCATGGCTCAGAGGAAAAGCCCCTACCTAAAATTCTCTAGTGAGGAGCTGGAGGTATGGCTCATTTGTAGAGCCCGTGCCTAGATATCTGCCAGTGGGGGGCTGGGGGCTTGAGTCAGTGTTGGAGCCCCTGCCTAGAATTCCCCAGTGAAGGGCTGAAGAAGTAGCTCAGTGGTAGACTTAGCCTAGAATCCACCATGCCTGGCTTTAAATAATCTCTTGTTGTTTTTCAGTGCTGGGATAGGGTCTCATGCAGGCTGGGCAAGGGCTCTGTCCCTGAGCCAAGCTCCTGGGCAGGAAGATAAGTTTTTGTTTGTTTGTTTGTTTTATTTTATTATTTTTATGTGTATGCCTGAATTGCCTGCGTGTAGGTAAGTAAACCTGTGTCATGCAATGCCCGAGGAGGACAGAAGAGGCTGTCAGATCCCTGGGAACTGGCGTTACAGACAGTTGTTAGCTGCTATGTGGGTGCTGGGATTCGAACCCGGGACTTCTGCAAGTACAACCGGTGTTCTTAACTGCTGAGCCATCTCTAGCCCCAAAGATAAGAGGTTAATGTTTAACAGGGACAGAGTTTTTTTCAGTTCCACAGAATCAAAAGTCTTGGAGATGGATCATAATGACAGTTGTACAGACATGTAAATTTTTTTGTTATTTTAGGTTTGTAAAATAGGCATAGCCCAGGCTGGCCCCAATTTGTGATCTTCCTACCTCAGTAATGGAATTACAAACAGGACCCCCACACCCAGCAACATGACCTTTTTTTTTTTTTTTTGTCTTTTTTGAGACAGGGTCTCCCAGTAGGGCCAGCTGGCTTGGAACTCGCTATATAGACCAGGCTGGCCTTGAACTCAAAGAGATCCATCTCCCCAGTGCTGGGATTAAAGGTTTGTGCCACCGCATCTGGTGCCCAATGCAAAATGACCTTTTTAATTCCACTGGTCTATGCAGTTAAAAAGTAACTCTTAGCTGAGCATGGTGGCACACACCTTTAATCCCAGCACTTGAGAGGCAGAGGCAGGCGGATCTTTGTGAGTTTGAGGCCAGCCTAGTCTACATAGTCAGTTCCAGGACAGCTGGGGCTACAGGGAGACCCGGTCTCAAAAAGACAAAAAAAAAAACCTCTTAGCCTAACATACTGGAGTTCAATCCACAACACTAAAAAAAATAACTACCAGGGCTGGAGAGTTGGCTTAGCAGTTAAGAGCACTGACTACTCTTGCAGAGGACCCAGGTTTGAAGGGTTTGATTCCCAGCACCCACATGGTGGCTAACAACTGTCCTAATTCCAGTTCCAGAGGATTCGAACTCTCTTCTGACCTCTGAAGGCATTGCATGACAGGGGTGCACTTACATACACACAGACAACATACTCAAAATTTTTAAAAAATATTTTATTTATTATTTTTATTTTATGTGTATGAATGTATTGCCTGCATGTGTGTAAGTGCACCCATGTTGTGCAATGGCTGCGCAGGTCAGACAAAGGCTTCAGATTCCCCTGGAACTGGAGTTACAGATGGTTGTTAGCCAGCATATGTGTGCTGGGAATGAAACCCGGATCCTCTACAAGAGCAGTCAGTGTCAGTGCTCTTAACTGCTGAGCCATCTCTCCAGCCCCATAAATAATTTTTTTTTTTTTTTTTGGAGTTGAGGATCGAATCCAGGGCTTTGTGCTTGTTAGGCAAGTGCTCTACCACTGAGCTAAATCCCCAAACCCCATAAATAAAATATTTTTAAAATAACAAAAAACTAACACAGCAAGTTGTTTTTTGTTTTTTTCCAGGAAGGGTCTCATGTGTTCCAAGGTGTTCTTAAACTTACTGTGTAGCCCAGGTTGACCTTGACCTGCTCCTCCAAGCCTCCCCCTCCCCAGTGCTGGGGCTATAGGCCTGTATAACCATGCTGGACCAACCATGTGGTCCTGGGGATGGAACCCAGGACTTCATGCATGCTATGCAAGTGCCATACCAACTGAGCCACTGCCTCAGGCCCATAACATGGTAATCTTATATGTATTTTTCTGCAGATAGTTTTTTTTTTTTTTTTTAATTGAGAGCCAGTCAGTTGTATGTGTCTTTAATCCCAGCACTTGGTCACAGAGGCAGGTGGAGCTCTGTGAGATCCAGGTCAGCCTGGTCTACATAGTGAGTTCCAGGCAAGTTGGGGCTATAGTGAGACCCTGTCTCAAAAAACTTACAAAAAAAAAAACAAACAAAAAAAATGGCCTGAAGCTCACCGTTAATGCAGCCAAGCTCATCACTCATGTCCTTGCAGTCGTATTCCTGGTCACACTGCCGACTGCCGTGGATGCAGGCACCATCTGAACACTGGAACTCATCAGGGCGGCAGGTGGCCACAGCTAGAGAGGACAGGGTGGTGAGTGTCACAAGGAGAGGAGCCCAGAGGAAAAGAAATACAGACATCTCCTGTTTGCTTAAAATGATGTGTGTGTGTGTGTGTGGGAGAGAGAGAGAGAGAGAGAGAGAGACAGAGAGAGAGAGAGAGAGAGACAGAGAGAGACAGAGACGGAGAGAGACAGAGAGACAGAGACGGAGAGACAGAGATGGAGAGAGAGACAGAGACGGAAAGACAGGGTATGCATCAGTCTTAGTGTGCATGTGGAGTTTGGATGACCACCTTGGGAGTCATCATCCACCTTGTGTGAGACATGAGTTTGTGGGGACTCTCCTATCTTGACCCCACACAGGAAGACTGGAGTGCCCATAGGGTAAGAGGACAGGAAGCCTCCTGAAAACTGTCACTGACTTGTACATGTATGCCATGCATATGACTTCTCAAAAAAAAAAATGAATAACTAAAAGAATGCCTCTAATCTGGGCTGGCCAAGAACTCACTGTATAGACCAGGCTGGCTTCAACCTCAGAGATCTGCGTGCTTCTGCTTTCCCAAGCGCTGGGATTAAAGGTGGTGCCCCATGCATGGCTTTATTACTGCTTTATTTTAAAATTTTTTATTTATGTGAGGTGTGTGTAGGGGGGTGCCTGTATGTGCTCTGTGTGCTCCCAGAGATCAGAGGAGGGATGTAGGTGTCCTGCTCTCTCCTCCACATTACTTTGAAACAGGGTCTCTCACTGAACCTGGAGCCACTGGTGCAAGCCCCAGCTATCGCCTGTCTATGGCCCCACAGCCCTGGGATGCTGGCTACAGATGCTGGGGATTTGCACTCATTCCTTGTGCTTTCAAAGCAAGTGCTTTTACCCATTAAGGTAGCCCCCTACTCTCCAAAATCAACTTGCTTTCTAAACCATTTGATATTGCTAAGCACCCCAAGTCCCTCACCTAGGAGATGGGGCACTGACAGCTCTCCCTTTCCTGAATCCCCCCTGACCCACACTGCAGTTGTCCCATACCGCAATTGTCCTCATCCGACTTGTCCCTGCAGTCAGCCCCACCATCGCAGACCCAGCTGATGTGAATGCATTCTCCACTATGGCAATGGAACTCAAGTGAGGAGCAGGGGCTACTGTCCCCATGGCGTGCAGATGTGTCATGGCCTCCACAGTGCTGTGGCCACTCATCTGAATGATCCTCACAGTCCGGGTCGCCATCACAGACCCACAGCTTAGGGATGCAGGAGGAGTCGCAGTAGAACTTGGCAGGGCCGCAGGTGGTAGCTGGGCAGGAGGTCTCGTCGGAGCCATCCAGGCAGTCCTGGTCCCCATCACATAAGAACTTTTGGGAAATGCACCTGCTGTCTTGACAGCGGAATTCATCTTGGGAGCATGTCTTGGGAGCTACAAGATCGGAAGGAGAAGAACCAGTTTGTCACCCTGGAGCGCAACACCCATGTTGGAGGGCGAATCCTCTGAACCAACGAGGAGCCCTGAAGGGCTGAACCCTAAGTGACCCTGTAGACAGAGGAGGAGACAGTCATCCTCCCACCCAATCGGTCAGCTTCAATTACATGAGGGGGAGGCTCTAAGGACAGACGCTGAGGAAGCCGGAAGCGGAAGAAGTCGCTATTTTGGTGGGAAGCTCAGCTGAGATGCAGGGAGAGGGCCCACGGGCGTCCATGCCTTTGTAGGTGATCACCTCCCGGATAGCAGAAGCTTTGTTGGCAAGCCCAAATAAATATTTTTATTCCCCAAACTGTATCTTAGAATGCCTGTGTCCGTTTTGTCAGTCAGGCATAAGGACAGCGTCGACCTGGGAGTTGAGAGCACATGCTCGGGTCTCCCAGGGAGAACTTGGCATTACAACCCAACAGCAGCCATTCTGTACACAAGGATACTAAGCCTTAGAGAGGCCAAAGTCCAGTGACCAGACCCTTGGGGAAGTGGGGTGGTAGTGGACAAGGGCCAAAGAAACTGCACAACCCCTTCTCTATCTCAGTTTGCTTATGCACATGGGTGTTAGGCATGCCCTCTACCTCCCAGCCACAATCCCAGCCCCTCACTAGGCTTTTACTCTACCACTGAGCTACACCCCAAGCCCCTTACTGGGGGATTCTAGGCAGAGGCTCAACACCAAAGCTTACCTCATTCTATTAGTAACTGCCATGAGTGTCTCACTGAACCTCATTTATAAATGACACTTTTATCTTATGGAGGAAGGTATGCAGAATGGGGAGACCCGCAGAGCATATACTGTGCAGGGTTTGGTAGCATATCCTGTTTCAGGCATGTACCGTGGATCCTTACAGTGGATCCCCGCAGATGAGCTGTGAAGCCTCATTGGATGTTCAACGATAGCCACCATGCCCCCTGCCTCAATGAGTATTACCAATGTCTATAGGAGGCCCCATCCCTTTGTCCCCCAAAGTGGGATTTAGGGGTGGAGGGGGCTTGGAAGAAGCAGGCAGAACACCACTTTTTGGGGGTCCCCCAGGCAGTGACATGGGAGGACTCGCACGCAGGACCCTGAGGAGTTCTTTAGTGCAGAATAAGCCTGGCACACGCAGCACCCAGAGTCCAGGCTCCACTCACCACAGTCTTGTTCATCTGAGCCGTTCTCACAGTCTGTCTGTCCATCACATTGCCAGGACTTAGAAATACAGCGGTTAACACGACCCCCACAGCTGAATTCCTCAGATTTGCAGGTGACAGACACTAGGGAAAAAGAGGAGCCTTCACCCAAAGGGAGCAGCAATCAGTACCCAGACCTATCTATACCCTGTTTTTTTTTGTTTGTTTGTTTGTTTTCTGTTTTGGTCTTTTTGAGACCCCAGCTGGACTGGAACTCTATGTAGACCAGGCTGGCCTTGAACTTGCAGAGATCTGCCTGCCTCTGCCTCCTGAGTGCTGGGATTAAAGGCGTGCGCCACTGTGCCCGTTTTTTTGCCTTTAAAAAAAAAAAACAAAAAAAAACCAGGGTCCTCAGCTGGACTGGAACTCACTATGTAGACCAGGCTAGCCTCTATCTCACAAAGATCTGCCCACCTCTGCTGGATTAAAAGTAAGTGCCACTCAACTCTCCCTTTCTTTAACATCCATTTATAATGCATGTATATGGGAGAATGGGATTGGGCATGCATGCCACATAGCACACATACAGGGGTTGGAGGAATACCTGCAGGAATCAGTTCTCCCCTTCTACTGTGTGCATTCCAGGGATCAAACTCAGGTTCCCAGGGTTGGAAACAAGCACCTTTACCTGCTGAGCCATCTTGCTGACCCCTGAAGATAATTTTCTGCAGTAATTTTAGTGAATCTATGACTGCAGCCACTGCATGAGGTTAAGGACGGGAGGGTCCATTTTCAGCATTATACCCCCCAAAATAGTTTGGATTTGGAATATTTGGATTAGGAATGGTCAACTTAAAATATTTTCTTTTCCACTTCCTAACTTGTGAGACTCGGGGCATGGCTGAGTGATAGAATGCTTATATAGGCCCTGACTTCCCCCTCCAGCACCTCACACAAGCAAAAGGACTTACCGCATGTTTCTGGAAACTCGTCAGAGCCGTCTGGGCACTCAGTTCTGCCATCACAAACCCACTTCCTGGCAATACATTTCCCGTCCTGGCACCGGAACTCGTTCCTGCTACACATCTCTTCTGCTGTGAGAGAAGGAAAGGGGAATAGGGGGTTCCTTTAAGCCAGAATGCAAAGCATGCCACATTTTCTGCTAACCAAAGAATGAGTGATAAAGATCTTCCAACCACAACAGGTCAGTTCCCGAAAATTATACTAGCATAGCTGATAAAAAATTTCAAATCCAAAAAGAGAGGGAAGAATGTAACAAATAAATCCAAAGAAGAAGCTTCTCAATCATGTGTTAACATAGACATCTGGCTTGCCAAATGCAGAGTCTAGATTCCATGAAGAACAGGGACAAAGTATTAAAACTTCTCTGGACTGGAGAGACGGTTCAGAGCGTAAAGTGCTTGCTGCCAAGACTGATAACCTGAGTTCGATTCCTAGCACCACATGGTAAAATGAGAGAGCTGACTTCTACAAGTTGTCCTCTGACCTCCATACATCTACTGTGATACACACATGTATGCACACACACAATAAAAAACAGATCTAGCCAGGAGGGGTGCCACACACCTTTAATCCTGGCACTCAGGAGGCAGAGGAAGCCAGATCTCTGTGAGATCAAGGCCAGCCTGGTCTACCTAGTGAACTCCAGGGAGACCCTGTCTCAAGAAAAAAAAAAAAAAAAAAATTGATCAAGAGTCTCATGAATTGGGGGCTGAAGAGATGGCTCAGCGATTAAGAACACTGGTTGTTCTTGCAGAAGACCCAGGTTCAAATCCCAGCATCCACATGGCAGCTAACAACTGTCCATAACTCCAGTTCCAGGGTATTCAACGGCCTCTTCTGTCCTCCATGGACATTGCATGACATGGGCACACTTACCTACATGCAGGCAATACACGCATACACATAAAATAAAAATAATAAAATATTTTTTTAAAAAAAGAGTCTCATGAATTTATGGCTATATTTCCCTTTCCACCTCAGTTTCTATCAATGAACAGTCCATAATTTCCTCTCTGTGGGCCAAGGAAAAAAGATTTCACCATCTGCCCCCATGTTTTCTGCAACAGGTATTGCCACATGGAGTCAGGCCCCTCCCTTCACAGACTCGCACGGGCAGGCCTTTCCGTTGACACATACCCTGACCCAAGGCTTGGTCAGTAAATATTTCACAACCCTAAACTCCACACCCTGGTTCCCTCTGCCATGCAGTGACCCCTAATTTGATGTTGTTGATCTGTTGATGCTCTCTTAAACTGGCATTGGTATGATAATTTTTTTTTTCTTTTTTTTTTTCTTTTTGAGACACGGTCTCCCTGTGGTCCCAGCTGGCCTGGAACTCATTATGTAGACCAGTATGGCCTCAAACTCACAGAGATCCTCTCCCTTCTGAGTGCTGGGATTAAATGCATGTGCCACCACACTCAGGTTTTTTTCGGTCTTTTTGAGACAGAATCTCCCTGTATCCCCACCTGGCCTGGAACTTTCTATGCAGACCAGGCTAACCTCTATCTCACAGAAATCTATCTGCTTCTGCTTCCTAAGTGGAAGGTGGGATTAAAGGCATTCACCTTCTTGCCTGGCATGTGTTCATGTAATTAATCCTAATTCAATTCATTGGTTCACCAAAGCACAACAAAACAAACAAAAAAAATGGAGAGTAGAAGGAGGCTGTCTGGGAAGAGGAAGGGGTCAGCAGGAGTGGAGGGACAAGAGAGGGAGAAGGGAGGAGTCCGATCAAAACACATTGTGTGGGGGCTGGAGAGCTGGCTCAGTGGGTAAGAGCGCTGACTACCCTTGCAGAGGACTCAGGTTTGATTCCCAGCGCTCACATGGCGGCTATGAGCCGTGCTTAACTCCAGTTCCAGGGAAATCCGAAGCCCTCTTCTGACCTCCAAGGCACTGCACGACACGGGTACACTCACATACATGCAGGCAATGCACTCATACACATAAAATAAAAATAATAAATAAAATATTTTAAAAAATACAGCGTGTGTGTGTGTGTGTACAGCCGGGCGTGGTGGCGCATGCCTTTAATCCCAGCACTCGGGAGGCAGAGGCAGACAGATCTCTGTGAGTTCGAGGCCAGCCTGGTCTACATAGTGAGTTCCAAGCCAGCTGGGGCTACAAGGAGACCCTGTCTCAAAAAGACAAAAAAAACAAAAACAAAAACCAGCACGTGTAAGTGTGTGAAAATGTCATGGTGACATTTGAATAATTAGCATACATCTATAAAAACCTTTAAGGGCCACAAAGCTTGCAGACAAGCCTGATGACCTCAGTAGGATATCTGCGACATGCATGATAGAAGGGGAGAACTGACTCCAACAAGTTGTCCCCTGACCTCCGCATGTGGTCCATGGTACATGTACACAAGAATAATTTATTTTTCAAACTTGTCTGCATATTAATAAAGAAATGAGCAGGCCAGTGAGATGACTCAGTAGATAAAGGCACTTGCCGCTGAGCCTGATGACCTGAGTTCAATTCCCAGGACCCACATGGTGGAAAGAGAGGACTTACTCTCCAAAGTTGTCCTCTGAGCTCCACATAAACATGGCACATATGGGGGTGGAGAGATGGCTCAGCAGTTAAGAACACTGACTGTTCTTGCAGAAGACCTGGGTTCGAATTCCATCACCTACATGGCAGCTAGCAGCTGTCTGTAACTCCAGTTCCAAGGGATCTGACAGCCTCTTCTGTCCTCCGAGGGCATTGCTCGACATGGGTGCACTTACCTACATGCAGGCAATACACGCATACACATAAAATAAAAATAATAAATAAAATTAAAAAAATAAAAACATGGCACATATACACACACTAAATGTTAAAAACAAAACAAAACAAAACAAAACAAAAAACCTAAGCCAGGAAGTAACAGTTCACACTTTTAATCCCAGTATGTGAGAGAAAGAGGCAGGCAGACCTCTGTGAGATCAGCCTGGACAACATAGTGAGTTCCAGGCCAGCTAGGGCTACAGAGAGACCCTGTCTCAAAGAGACCAAAAAAACAAAACAAAACAAGGGTCTGGAGACATGGCTCAGCAGTAGGATCACTGGCTGCTATTGCAGAGGACTCAGGTTCAATTCCCAGCACCCAAATGGCAACTAACTGTCCATAACTCCAGTTCTAGGGAATCTGACGCCCTCTTATGACCGCCACAGGCTTTGCGTGACATGGGTGATCTGACACACATGCAGTCAATATACTCATACACTTAAAAAAAAAATTTAAAAAAGAAAACAAAACAACTTCCCCAGTTTTAGAAAATACCCATACACAGACTAGACACACACATACACACACACACACACACACACATGCAGAAACTAACTAGTGATGTGGTGGTGCACACTTATAATCCCGGCAAGTGCAAAGTAGAGACAGGAGGATCAGAAGTTCAAGGCCAGCCTCAGCTACATAGAGCCTGGGCTACTTAAGAAGCTGGCTCAAACAAAGGGTCAGGGGCACACTGTTCTGGAGGGATGGCTCAATGGTTAAAAGTGTTGCTGCTCTTCCAGGTCTGGAATTAGGTTCCCAGCACATATGCACAGCAGCTCACAACATTGCAACTCAAGCCCCAGGAGATCTGTTGCCCTCTTCTGGCCTCTGTGGACACTGCAGTCATGTGTATACCCACATACAGACTGGGCTACAAAATTCCATGAATTGACGGACGTGGTGGTGCACGCCTGTAGTCCCAGCACTTGGGAGGCAGAGGCAGGCGGATCTCTGTGAGTTCAAGGCCAGCCTGGTCTACATAGTGAGTTCCAGGACAGCTGGGGCTGCAGGGAGACCCTGCTTCAAAGAGACCAAAAAAAAAAAAAAAAAAAAAAAAAAAAAAAAAACAATACAAAAAAAAAAAAAAAAAAAAAAAAAAAAAAAAAAAAAATCCATATTGAAATGATTGATGCTGCCTTGCAAGCATGAAGACCTGAATTAGAATCCCCAGCACCCATGTAACAAGCAGGCATGGCTGTACATGCCTGGAACCTCAGCACTGGGGAGCGGAAACATGGATTGAGAGCTCATTGGCTCAGACTAACTGAAATGGGGAGCTTCAGGTTCAGTGAGAGACCCTGCCACAAAACCACAAGGTGGGCGACAGCAATAGAGGAAGACACATGATGTTCGTCCACAAGTGTGTACTTGGACACTCATGTGCACAGAACACACACCCAGGAGACAAGATATAGAAGACTCACCAGAAATCCACTAAATGTGATAAGTGCAACTGTGTCATACAATGCCCTTAGAGGTCAGAAGAGGGTGTCAGGGGCTGGAGAGATGGCTCAGCGGTTAAGAACACTGTTCTTGCAGAAGACCCGGGTTCGAATCCCAGCACCCACATGACAGCTAACAACTGTCCGTAACTCCAGTTCCAGGGGAGCCAACAGCCTCTTCTGTCCTCTGTGGGCATTGCATGATATGGGTACACTTACCTATTTGCAGGCAATACACACATACACATAAAATAAAAATAATAAATAAAATTTAAAAATTAAATTAAATTAAAAAAGAGCTTTAAAAAAGAAGAAGGCTTCAGATCCCCTGGAACTGGAGTTAAGAACAGTTGTTAGCTGCCATGTGGGTGCTGGGAATTAAACATGGGTCTTCTGCAAGAGCAGCTAGTGCTCTTAACTGCTGAGCCATCTGTCCAGCCCCGTTTTTGGTCGGTCTCCCTGTAGCCACAGCTGTTCTGGAACTCTATGTAGACTCACAGAGATCTGCCTGCCTCTGCCTCCTGAGTGCTGGGCCTAAAGGTGTGTCAGCTCTGACTTGGTCTTAGTTAGTATGTGTCCTTTTGTTTTGTGTTCAGCTAGAATCTGAAGTAGTCCACACTAGCATGGAGCTCAGTATATAGCTGAGGATGACGTTGAAACTCTGCTCCTCTTGCCTCAGTGTTGGGATCACAGGCATGTACCAATGTCCTGGTTAGTTTTCATTATCAACAATCTAGAGTCATCTAGGAGGAGGGGACCTGAACTGAAGAACTGTCTCCATCACACTGGCCTGTGGCAATGTCCATGAGAGGTTGTCTGACTGATGACTGACAAAGGAGGGCCTAACCCACTGTGGGTGGTGGCACCCTTAGGCAGTGGGCCTGGGCCATACAAGAAAGCTAACTGAAGGCTGGGTATTGGTGGTGCACTTTAATCCTAGCACTGAGAAGGCAGATGGAGATGGATCTCTGTGAGACTGAGGCCAGCTGGGTCTATACAGTGAGCTCCAGACCAGCTGGGGCTGCTACAGGAAGACTCTCTAAAGAAAAGCATACCCACACAACAACAACAGCAAAGAGAATTAGCTGAGGGGTGGAGAGATGTCTCAGTGGTTAAGAGCACTGGCTACACTTGCAGAGGACCCAGGTTCAAGTCCCAGGACCCACATGGCAGCTTACAACCTTCCCTAACTCCAGTACCAGGGAATCTGACACCCTCTTTTGACCTCTGTGTGCTCTGCAATGACACAGGTGCACTTACATACATCCAGGCAAAACACTCATACACATAAAATAAAAAAATAAATAAATGAAAATGAGGCAAGGGAGCCAGAGAGAACCAGTAAGCAGCCTTCTTCCATGGTTTCTGCCTCAGTGGCTGCTTGAGCTCCTGCCCTGCCCTCCCTCAGGGATGAACTGTGCCCCGGAAGTGTGAGCCTGATGAATTCTTTCCTTCATGAACTACTTTTGGCCAGCGTGTTTCATCAGCACCAACAGAACTAACTGGAACAGCCCTGGCATCTGGTTGTGTGCATTAATAGAGATGGAACCCAGGCTTTGTGCCTGCCCAGCAGACTCAGCCCCACAAATGACTTGTAAGGTGTCCACAGTGTCAGGAAGCCAGGGAGAAAGCAGGAGAGATGGGCTCTAGGTCAGCTGCTTTTGTTTTTTGAGACAAGGTGTTCCCGTAGATCCAGCTGGCCTGGAGCTTGCTATGTAGACCAGGCTGACCTTGATCTCACAGAGCTCTCACAGCCTGTCGCTGCCTCCCACTGGCTGAGATTAAAGGTGTGTGCCACCA
Organism: Nannospalax galili; assembly: GCF_000622305.1. NCBI lineage: Eukaryota > Metazoa > Chordata > Mammalia > Rodentia > Spalacidae > Nannospalax > Nannospalax galili. Next base: position 211,759 of record NW_008338997.1, on the reverse strand, counting down.
AGCCTGGGGCAACTGATAGTCTATGAAGACTGATAGTCTATGAAGAATGAAGATCTGGGGCGGAGGGACAGTTTACCCTGCACCTGGGTGACTCATAGCCTAGTCACAATCAGGCTAGAAAGAGGAAATGACTCACTAGCTTCCTGGACAGAGAGAGCAACTGGGATTCCAAGACTGGCCAGGGAACTAAAAAAGGGAATCTGAGAGGGCAGCTGCTGGAAAGATTTCCGGGAGGTGGGTAGGGAGAGGGAGTGTCACTCCATCAGGCCACCTCAGCTCTAGTGACCCAGTCATTAACCATGCTTTCACTGTGTGCCTTACAAATAAAGGGAGCCAGAGGAACAGCTGGAAATACAGCCACACCAGCCAAGGGCTGGGATTGGAGCTCAGTTAATAGAATGAGTGCTTGCAGCTCAGTTGATAATGGAGGTGCCTGTCTGTGATCCCAGCACTCTGGAGGTGGAGGCAAGGGGGTGTCACCACCAGTTAGAAGTCAGAGATACACAGCAAAACCCTGTCTCAAGAATCCAAAAAAACAGGGGTCTGGAGAGATGGCTCAGCAGTTAAGAGCACTGGCTGCTCTTGCAAAGGACCTGGGTTCAATTCCCAGCACCCACATGATGGGTAGCAACCATCTGTAACTCCAGTTCCAGGGGTATCCGACACCCTCTTCTGGCCTCCATGGGCATTGCAGACATGTGGTGCATTTAGAAACATGCAGGCAAAACACATATGCACATAAAATAACAATCATTTTTAAAAAACAAACAAGAGCAACAGGAACAGGCAGACTAGGTGTAGAGGTGGTGGTCACAGCACTGAGGTAAGCTGAGGCAAGAGGATAGCCACAAACTTGAGGCCAGATTGGTAGAGAGTGTCAAGTTAGCCTAGGCTATGTAGTAAAACCTTGTCTCAAAACACTAAAGAAAGGAAATGGAAAGAGAAAAGGGAAAGAAGAAAAAATAGAAAAGAAAAGGTAAATTAAAAAGAATATTTTATTTATTATTTTTATTTTATGCGTATGTGTGTATTGCCTGTATGTAGGTAAGTGCACCCATGTTGTACAATGCCCGCAAGGACAGAAGAGGCTGTCGGATCCCCTGGGACTGGAGTTATGGACAGTTAGCTGTCACGTGGGTGCTGGGATGCGAACCCGGGTCTTCTGTGAGAACAACCAATGTTCTTAACTGCTGAGCCATCTCTCCAGCCCCCCCCCCCAAAAAAAAGTGACTTTCTGGACAGGCACAGCCACTGCACAGCGTGCCCTTCAGCCTGGTCACTGGCATGAGATTTAGAAGGAAGACACCCCAAGGCCAGTGCTTCAGGGGTGCAGCTCACAGTCATCGCTCTTTTTGTTTGTTTTACTTTTTCCCTATTGTTTCAGGCACAGTTTGGCTTTTCCACATTAACTTACTGACTTCATCAAAGCTGGGGAAAGCCCCTCCTCTTGTCTCCTCATATTGGGGACATCTAGAATTTTATCTATACTGTGAACCTTAAAAAGCCTTAACAAACAAGTAGTTTTAGATATTGTTTAATTCTGTAGCCTAGGCTGGTCTTGGACTATGCAGCTCAGGCTGCCCTTAAATCCATGACAATCCTCAGCCTCAGCTTCCCCAGTCCTAGGACTGTTGTCTTCAGCAACCCCATGTGTATTGGCAAAAAAAAAAAAAAATCTCAAAAGACAGGGTGTCACTATAGCACCAGCTGACCTGGAACTCACTTTGTAGACCAGGGTAGCCTCAAACTCACAGAGATCTTCCTGCCTCACTCTCCCAAGTGCTGGGATTACAGGCATGCGCCACCATGCCCGGCTTGGCAAAAAAAAATCTTTAGCTAGGCATGGTGGCACATGCGTGCCATCTCAAGGCAGAGGTCAGAGGACAGTGTATGGAGGGCTCCACAATGATATACTAAGAAGAGGCTCCCAAAACAGACAGACATGGCATGCAGGCCTTTAAGCCTTTAATCCCAACACTTGGGAGGCAGAGGCAGGCAGATCTCAGTGAGATCAAGGCCAGCATGGTCGGCATGGGGAGTTTCCAGGCCATCTGGGGCTACAGGGAGACCTTGTCTCAAAAACAAAAACAAAACAAACAAAATATATCTCTAGGGGAGCGAGGATGAGAGAGAGAGAGAGAGAGAGAGAGAGAGGAGCAAAAGATGTTTAGTTTTGTTTTGAGACAGGCTCTCATGTAGCCCAGGCTGCCTTCAAATATGTATATGTATAGCCAAGGCTAGCCTTAAACTCCTCCTGAGCCTCCTGCCTCCACCTCCTGAGTGCTGGGTTGACATGTATGCACCACCACACCTGGCTGACCAAAATATGTTATATGCATGTATTAAAAAATACCAAAGGCCAGGCGTTGTGGTGCACGCCTTTAGTCCCAGCACTTGGGAGGCAGAGGCAGGCGGATCTCTGTGAGTTCGAGGATAGCCTGGTCTACATAGTGAGTTCCAGGCCAGCTGGGGCTAGAGGGAGACCCTGTTTCAAAAAGACTAAAAAATAAATAAATAAATATATATATACACACATATATAAATAAATAATACCAAAGACCATTAATTTGTAAGACATACATTAAAAATCGACAAGCCTCACCCCCCCCGACTGAAATGCATACACGCTGACTGGCAAGATGGCTCAGTGGGTAAAGGTGCTTGCTGTAAAGCTGAGTTCAGTCCCTCAGACGCTGATGGTAGAAGGAGAGAACCAGTGCCTACAAGTTGTCCTCTGACTTCAATGTGCGTGGTGCACGCACCTTCAATTCCAGCCCTTGGGAGGCAGAGGCAGGTGGATCTCTGTGAGATTGAAGCCTGCCTGGGTTACATAGGGAGTTCCAGGTCATCTGGAGCTATGGGGAGACCCTGTCTCAAATAAAATAGAATAAAATAATAAAATAAAAATTAAATAAAATATAAAGTAAAATAATAAAATGTGCCAGAAATTTTAAACACATACCCATCCACTCCCTATAACCACTTGTCCTCAGATCTCATGGTTCATGAAAATCAAGGCTATTGAAACTGAAGAGGTGAGTGTTCACTTCTGCTTTTACCACCACATAAATGAGGTTCGTGATTCCTAGAGTTCCCCCAGCCTCCACCTCCTTCTCTCTTTTCAGACAGGGCCTCAAGTAGCTCAGGCTGGCCTTGAGAACTCCTGCGAGAGCTAGGATGACAGGTGTAAGTCACCAAGCCTGGTCACTATCTGTTTTCTTTCCCTAGGACAGGACAGTTGTTAAACAGAAACCAAAATAGAATAGTTGATAGAATCATTTTGCACGCTTTTAATCCCAGTACTCTAGAGGCAGAGGCAGGCAGCTCTCTTTGAGATCAAAACCAGCCTGGTCTACAGAGTGAGTTCCAGGCCAACTGGGGCTACAGGAGACCCTGTCTCACAAAGATGAAAGGGAAAAGAAAAGAGACTAAAGAGACTAAGGACCCCAGGCAGAGCAAACACACTCAGCTGTAAATGAACGAGATATTTCAGGACTGCCAGCCTCAATAGCATAGGCCTAGAGTCCAAGTGGCTTTCCAGGTTATATGGGAGAACATTCGACCCTAGGAATTAGGGGCCAGCCTGGACAGCTTAGGGAGCCTCTGTCTCAGCCCAGTCAAGTGTAGCGGTTCATTCCTGTAATCTCAGCTCTCAGGATGCTGAGGCAGCAGTGAGGTCAGGACTATCCTGGGATACATGGTGAGTTCCAGGCCAGCCTGCACTATATACACGGAGACCATGGCCACTGCACCTGGCTCTTCCAGTATTTTTTAATCTCAAGAAAGCGCACCTAAACCCAGGCTTGGTGGTGTGCCTGCACTCCCAGGACTCAGGAGGAATAGGCAAGGGGCTGGGGAGTAACCTTAGCTCCACAGGGAGACCCTGTCTCAAAGAGGGAAAGAAAAGAAAAAAAGGCCTGTAAGATGACTCAGCTGGTAAAGGTGCTTGCAGCCAAGCCAGCTGGGGCTACAGGGAGACCCCCATCTCAAACAAAACAAAACAACAACAAAAAGCAACATTGGCCTATCTTTTTCCAGTTGAAGAGATAAATGTGTCAGAGATAAAGGAATCTGCTGCTAGGCAGGGCATGTTATCACAACTTACAAAACTACTTTTTCCATGTTTGGAAAAGCCTTTGGATATTTGATACCCCACATAGCTACTCAGTGATCTCTGTCTGCTGTGTGGGTATGGGTGGAGGACAGGGATGGATGTTGGGTGTGTTGGGGGGTGTCTTCCTCAATCTCTCTCCATCTTATTTTTGAGGCAGGGTTTCATTGAAACTGGCTCTCACCAACTAAGCCAGACTGGCTGCCCACAGAGCTCCAGGACTCCTCCTGTCTCTGTTTCCCCAGTGCTGGGATTCCAGGTTTGCAGCATGTGCCTGGCTTTTATGTGGGTGCTGGGGATTGGAACTCAGATCCTTAACACTTGACTGACTAAACTTCTCCCCAGTCCTACATCTGCTTTTTTCTGTTCGTCTTTTTGACACAGGGGCTCCCTGTAGCCCCAGCTGGCCCGGAACGCTCTATATACACCACGCTGGTCTCGGAACGTGGAAACACAGAGCCAGCAAGAGTGCTTTGGGAGGTCGCTGGCCCTCCCTGGTTGGGATCTGGGCGATCTGAGGCACTTTGGTGGGCCCGCTCAGGTGGGTGAGGACAAGGTGTGGGGATCCCCGGACGGGTGTCCTCCGGTGTCCCCTAGGAGTGACGGCAGCAGGGGGACTGGGGCAGGCTCAGGCCGCCCCAGGTCCCGCCTCCTGCAGGAGCCAAGGCAACAGCCCCACCCCACAGGGGCAACTTCCCGCAAACCCAGCTCCCGAGCCGCCTCCTCTTTCGCCCATAGGACGAGGGGAGTGACTCGAGGGTCGCCTGTTCCGGATGCACCCAATAGGAGCTCAGGGGTGGAACCAGGGCGGTGCCCAAGGGCACAAGGCACCCACCCCGGCAGGGGCAGGGTGTAGCTGTGAGGACCCTCTTCAAGTACAGCTTAGTGGGGAATCACAGATCAGGAACCCCAAGACTGCACAGCTGGGCCTTGAGTCTCCAAGGATGGTGATGGGGGAAGTCACCATCCGTCACCTGCTGCCTTGGAAGGCCCCCCTCCCCGTTTCCTCTGAACCCATCCAAAGTTCAAGCATCCTCCCTCCAGCCAAACACTTTTGTTTAAGTATTTTTTTTTATTTTATGTATTATGTTATTATGTGTATGAGTGTATTGCCTGCATGTGTGTAAGTGCACTCATGTCGTGCAAAGCCAGTGGAGGTCAGAAGAATCCAGATTCTCTGGAACTGGAGTTAGGGATGGTTGTTAGCCACCATGTGGGTGCTGGGAATCGAACCCTGATCTTCTGCAAGAACAGCACCCTTTGTTTTGTTTTTGATACAAGGTTAACTATGTAGCCCAGGCTGGCGTCGAACTCACAGAGATCCTCCTCGTTTTGCCTCTGGTATGAAAATAAAGGCACCACGACCCCTGGATCCTCAGCCACTTTTGAACGACCTCTTTCCAAGTTCTCACAATTTCACGTTTCTAATTCACTCCTCCCACCCCAAAATAAATACCCCCAGGGGCTCGACGAATTCGGGGGGCAAGGAGGGCTGCCAATCAACCAGCGAGGGTGCCTGGAGCAAGCGTTACTTACCTGTAGCCTCAGCAGCAGCTGCAGCAACAGCAGCTGCAAGGAGCAGAGTCCTGGTCCAGCGCAGCATCGGGTTCTCCTTCCTTAGCCTCTCTGCCGATAGCATCCCCAAGTGGGTCAGCGACCCCACAGTATCCCCACCGGAAGCGCACTCCGCTCTGCTCTCGGGCAGTCTACACGCACCGGGCCAGAGACATGCCCAGCACTCCGCGAGAGGTTAGCAGGCGAAGGAGGAGTCTGCAGTGGGGTGATTTTCAAAAGTCTACACCTCACTACAGGAGGAGGAGCGTCCAACGGCAGATGTGACATCGCTCTTTAACCCCTGAATCCCTGGCTAGGATTCCTGGTCAGTGAGAAGAACAGCTGATCCTTTGTAAGTTGGAAATTTCATTTCCTGAGAAACCCCAGGCACCTTTCCCCAATAGGGCATCCTTTCCCAGCCTCTCTTCATCTTTTGAGGTCTCCTTTTGCCCTCAGAGAAAACAGAAATTTGAAAATCCCCTCCTCCTTTTAGCAGTTTTCTCCTCTCTAAGAATCCTGTGTAGATTTCAGACCCAGGTATAGTGGTAGCTTTTAGACAGTTATTGGAAATTCAATTAGCAGGTGGATCTCTGTGAAATCCAGGCCAGTGTGGTCTACAGAGCTAGTTCCAGGACAACTGGTGCCACAGGCAGGTCCTGTCTTAATAATGCCCCCACCCCAAGAAAAACCCACAAAAAAACAGAATTATTTTGCCTTTTTTTCTTTTTTTTTTTCTTTTGGAGCTGAGGACCAAACCCAGGGCCTTGCACTCTACCACTGAGCTAAATCCCCAACCCTATAACAAGTAGAATTATAAACAGCACTCGGTGAGGAATCTAAATAAAATTTTCAGGAAGTGCTTATCAAAACTTGAGGGTTGATGAGATGACTCAGTGAGTAAAAGGCACTTGCAGTCAAGCCAAGGACTTGCATAGGAGCCGAGGAGTTCTATACCAAGGACTTGCATGGTAGAAGGCAAGAACTGACTAAACCTAGACAGCTAGTTGTCTTCTAATTCCCCAGGAATGCCCCCCACCCCCAGACACACAAGTAATTAAAAATAAGTGTTACTTGGTTTGGGGTGGAAGGATCCAGTAGTTGGAATAATTGTGAACAAAAACATTCCATAAATTAATAAGCCCCAAAGCGTTTGATGTAGACAAAAATACTGATTTAATCCAACAATCGGAGGGGACAGCTTCCACCTCCAAAGTAAAAACAGAACCAAACATGGCTTCTTTTCTCTGTTATTCTGGGTGTGTAAACCGCAGATGGCTGCTTCCCACAAACTTGTACTTTGAAGAATCAAAGGCTCTTAGGACTTGTGGCATGGGAAAGGGCACCTGTAGGGCTCAGTGGGTAAGAAGACTTCCTGTGCAAATGTGAGGACCTGAATTCAAATTTCCAGTACTTTTTAAAAGTGGGGAGGGGCCGGCAGCTAAGCCTGATGACCTGGGGACTACATGGTAGAAGGAGAGAACCCATTCCTCTGAGCTCTACACATGCACTGTCACACACACACACACACACACACACACACACACACACACACACGGCTCCTAGCTCAGATGTTTACCATGCACCAAAGCCCTGGGTTTCATCCTCAGCATACCATATAAACCAAGCATGCTGGCACAGGCCAGTCATCCAGCACTTGGGAGGTAGAAGCAGGGAATCAGAAGTCTGGAAGCCAGTGTGGGTGCCATGGGCCCTTATCACATGAAAAGATGTCAGGATGGGGGACAATGAGATGGCTCAGAAGGTAAAGGAGTTTGCTGTAAAGTTGGATGACCTGAATTAAATTCAGGGACTGACCTGGTGAGAGATGGCCCCTGCATTGTCTCCTGTAAGTCCCACCCTCCCCACATACACACACTAAATAAATATAAACAAACAACTAAATGGAGGCAGGAGAGTTGGCTTAGCCATTAAAAACAGTAGCTGCTCTTGAGAGGACCAGGGTTTAGTTCCCAGCACCTATATGGCAGCTGACAACTGTCCATAACTCCACTTCTAGGGGATCTGGTGCCCTCTTCTGACCGCCACAGGCATTACATCCATGCAGGCAAAACACTCATACATAATAATTATATTTTCTCTCTTGATTTTTGCTGTGTGTGATACATGTGTAGGCAAGTGTGTACATGTGTGTGGAGACTGGTGGTAATGTCAAGTGTCACACAGTCACCCATCACCTTATTTATTTTTATTACGATTATATATATATGTGTGTAGGCTCAAAGGATCCCCCCTTCCTCAGTCTCCTGAGTAGGGGGACAGCAGGCATGCAGCCCTGGGGAGCCCTCACTTCGTGTTCCCCGGTGGGCCCGAGAAGAGTCACCAAGAAGGACCCACAAGATCTCCAAAGCACAGGTTTGTCGTAGTGCCCTGACTGCACCATTGGACCTGGACGTTTTCGCAGGTGCCACCTGCCGAGGACATCTTCGAGGATCTCTGGCCCTAACACTCGTGGCTGTCTCCTCCACTGCCCTGGGACCCCAGGCTCAGTCTTTCCTTCCTTGCTTCTATTTCTTGAAGCTTCTATTGGCTCTCGAATAACTGGCTTAAGAGAGGATTAAGTGAGCCCATTCCAGGGGAGTGCCTGGTGCCTCACACAGGACACAAGTTCTGTATGGTTTTGAGCCTTTGGGCTCCTTTTATGTAATAAGTACTGTTGTGGAGTTTCTTTGCTTCTCTTCCTCCTAACAGAACTGACTCACCTTTTCCTGCTGTCTTCTTACTACAATCCATATTATGTGTTTTGTTTTGTAGGGTTTTTTTGTTTTTGTTTTGAGACAGGGTCTCCCTGTAGCCTCAGCTGTTCTGGAACTCTCTATGCAGACCAGGCTGGCCTTAAACTCACAAGGACCCAGCTGCCCTGCATCTGTCTCCTAAGTACTGGGATTAAAGGTGTGTGCTGCCACACCTTGAATTATCTTTAAAAAAAAATATTTTTTGTCATTTTGAGACAGGGTCTCCCTGCAGCCCCAGCTGGCCTGGAAATCAGAGATCTGCTTGCCTCTGCCTCCGGAGTACTAGGATTAAAGGCCTGTACCACCATGCCTGGCTTCTTTTTTTGTCTTTTTGAGACAGGGTCTCCCTGTAGCCCCAGCTGTCACTATGTAGACCAGGCTGGCCACAAACTCAAAGAGATCCACTTGCCTTTGCCTTGGGATTGCTGGGATTAAAGACATGTGCTATCACACCTGGCCCTTAAGGGCATTTTCTAATGATGGTATTTTATGACCCTTTCATCTGTTGTAGGGAATTGACACTGAAAGGCCCCCTGTAGCCCCAGCTGTCCTAGAACTCACTATGTAGACCAGGTTGGCCTCAAACCCACAAAGATCTGCTTGCCTCTGCCTCCCAAGTGCTGGGATTAAAGGCATGTGCCACCACGCCCAGCCTCATTTATTATTTTTATTTTATGTGTATGAGTGTGTTGCCTGCATGTATGTGAGTGCACCCATGTCGTGCAATGGCGTGGTCAGAAGAGGGCTTCGGATTCCTCTGGAACTGGAGTTAAGGATGGTTCGTAGCTGCCACATGGGTGCTGGGAATCGAACCCAGGTCCTCTGCAAGAGCAGTCAGTGCTCTTAACTGGTGATCATCTCTCCAGCCCCATCCTTTTAAAAAATTTTAAAAAATCATTTATTGCTGGGTCTTTAATCCCAGCACTTGAGAGACAGAGGCAAGAGGTTCTCTGTGAGTTCCAGGTCAGCCAGGCCTACATAGTGAGACCCTGTCTCAAAAAATTTATTTATTTATTATTGTGCATGATGTCTGTGTGTGGGCACACATGCCAAAGTACATGTGTGGAGGTGAGAGGCTACCTTCATGGAGTCAGCCCTCCCTTTCCACCTTCACCTGCATCCAGGGATGAAACTCTTCTCCAGGCTGGTGCAGCAGCTTCCTTTACCCACAGAGCCCTTTTGTCGGCCCTCACATGAGTTTGCTGTGACCCCTGAGCCTTCATACATACAAGACCCAGAGATAGCAAAATCTATCTCATGCTGACCTCAAAGCTGAGTGATAAAGGGAATGACAATGCTGGTAAGTCAGGTCTGGTCTTTTTTCTGCTGCATTCCTGTATCTTCAGAGATGAACACACCCCTCAGGGGAGAGGGGGGAGGGAGAACCCTGCAATCAGTCCTGTGACCTGTTGCCTAGGTCAGAAACAGGGGAGACGATTTTTTTTTTTTTTTTTAAGATAGTTTCTCCCTGTAGCCTCAGCTGGCCTGGAACTCACTACGTAGACCAGGCTGCCTCGAACTCACAGAGATCTGCCTGCCTCTGCATCCCAAGTGCTAGGACTAAAGGCATGTGCCACCACACCTGGCAGGGGAGACAAATTTTTACCTGTATGAGAATTTGCTATGTAGCTCAACCTAGCTGGAACCATAGTGCCACCCCACCACTCCTGTTCAGGATAACTGAAATGACAAACCAACTCCATTTTAGTCTAGTTCAATTTTGCTTTAGCCTATGTTTCTGCCCAACCACCCCCTTGCTCATGCTTGCTAATTGCAGACAGTCAGACAGGTCTCATGTAGGTAGTTTGGGGGGGTACCTTGTTTTTACAATAATCAGGAGCTTATAACTAGCCAGGTAGGGTGTCTCCAGGAAGCCCATTGTTTCTGCAATTCACCACACCATGCTGGCTCTGTTTCTACAACTGTGAGAAACTTGTTTTTCCTAACTGAAACTTAGAAACTTTTTGTTAACTGAAAACTTCATAGTATCCTGGTCTGGGGTAAGTATGATGATCTGATGCAACTATGGTTACTGGCTTTGCCCTTGACATGATGTATTTGTGGTTTTAAGCTTTATAAACCTTGCTCTGCTTCTCCTCAGGGCTGAGAGATCTTTTGGGTGTTAGCCCCCTCTTGACCACTGGATAATTATTAAAGGACTCTAAATTCAGCCATCACTATCCTTCTGTGCCTCTTGCTCAGTATTACAATAAAAACTTTATTTGAAATTAACTCCCTAAGATGGGGAACAAGGCAAGGATGAATATATATATATATAAATATTGTGAGACCCCTGTAGCCTCACTGGCCAAGAACTTGTAGTCCAGGCTTGTCTCACAGAGATCTATCTACTTCTGCTTCCCAAGTACTGAAATTAAATGCACCACCACACTCAACTTGAAACAGAAATTTATTTTTTTGTGTATGAATATTTTGATTGCAAGCATGTAAGTGCACTACATGTGTACAATGCTCCCATAAGCCAAAAGAAGGCACTGGATTCTCTGGAACTGGGAAGCAGTTGTTAGCAGTCATGTGGGTGCTGGGAATTGAATCTGGGTCCTCTGCAAGAGCAGCCAGTGCTCTTAACCGCTGAGCCAGCTCTGTAGCCCCAATAACTTTTACTAAGTGTGAAAAAGCCTACCTCAGGAGGAATGTTTCATCTCTGAGATCACAGACAGCATAAAGTAATAGAAGGGGCACTGTCAGCACACCTACCCTCAGGAGCTGACTGCCAAGATCTGCCTGACTACAAGGAAGGGTATGTGGGCTGAAGGAACAGCAGGTGCAACTTGCTTATGGGAAAATTAGGCTGGAAGGGTCGAGCAGTGAAGCCAGGTGCAGGGACTAGAGGGACATGAGGTAGGGAAGCACTAGTAATGGAACAGGGGCCCAGAGCCTTTTGGGCCATAGAACGGGTCTGACCTCTATCCAGAATGTGGTGGAACTGGGTGTGGTGATACCTTGAATCTTCTTCTGGGATGATAGGGATGCCCCACCACACCTAGTTTCTGCAGTGCTGGGGATGGAACCCAGGGCTATGGGCGTGGTTCTACCAATTGAGCAATAGCCAGTCTTCAGGGTTCTATGATCAGTGTGACTAAGATTTATGTATTTATTTATTCATTAGTTCATTTGGACAGGGCCTCCCTATTGCCACAGAGGGCTTGGAACATGTTATGTAGACTAGGTTGGCCTTGCTCTCACAGAGATCTGCCTGTCTCTCTGTCTTGAGTGCTGGGGCTAAAGGTGTTCAATGTCAACCATGCCCAGCTATTTTTATTTTTAATGTTTTACTTATTATTTTTTTGTTTTTGAGGCAGGGCCTCCCTGTAGCCCCAGCTGTCCTGGAACCCACCACATAGACCAGGCTGGCCTTAAACTCATAAGAGATAAGCCTACCTTTGTCTCCCAAGTGCTGGGATTAAAGGTATGCACCACCATTTATTTATGTGTATGAGTGTATTATCTACATGTGTGTAAGTGTGCCCGTGTTGTCCAATGCCTATGGAGGTCAGAAGACATCATCAGATCCCCCTGGAACTGGAGTTACCGAAGGCTGTTAGCCACTATGTAGGTGCTGGGAACCAAACCCAAGCCCTCTTAGAGAGCAGCCAGTGCTCTTAACTGCTCAGCCATCTCTGCAGCCCTATTTTTATTAGTTTGTGTATCTGTGTGTGAATATGTGTATGTGGGTTATAGGTACCAGTCAAGTACAGAAGGGGGAGGAGGACTCTCTGGAACTGGAGTTACCCAGCTGATATGGGTGTGGGTGCTGGGAACTGAATTTGGGTCTTCTGGAAGAGTAGCAAGCACTCATCCATTGGGCCATCTCTCTAGTCCCTTGTTTGGGATTTCAAATAAAGGCTTTAGGGCCAGAAAGATGGCTCAGTAGGCAAAGGGTCCTACTGCCAAGCCTGATGAACTGAGTTTGATCTCTGGGGCCCATAGTGTGGAAAGATAGAGTCAACTCCCTGCAAGTTGTCCCAATTTCCATATGTGCTCTCACTCTCCCTCCCCCCGTCCCCCCCCCTCTCTCACACACACACACACACACATACAAATGTAGTAAAACTTTTTTTTTTTTTTTTTTCTTTTTGAGACAGGGTCTCCCTGTAGCCCCAGCTGTCCTGGAACTCTATGTAGACCAGGCTGGCTTCGAACTCACAAAGATCCGCCTACCTCCGCTTCCTGAGTGCTGGGATTAAAGGTGTGCACCACCACGCCTGGCCATAATAAAACTTTTTAAAAACACTCAGAAATTGGGGCTGAAGAGCTGGTGCAGGGGTTAAGACGACTGGCTAGCAAGGGATACATATTGAGACCCCCATCTCAAAAATAAAAAGCATGGGGTTATGCAGGCATAACACTCATGCACATAAAATAAAGATAATAAAATATCGGGTAGGACAAAGGAACTGGCCTTGGAGAGATGACGCAACAGTTGAGAACACAGAACACTTGGAGATCTGAGTTTGTTTCCCAGCACCCAGGACAGGTGGCTTACAACTGCCTGTAACTCCAAATCCAGGGGACTTGATATCCTCTTTGGGCTGCTCTGGGCACACTCACAAGTGACACAAATCTATATGCATAAGTTAAAAATTTAAAAATAGGTGCTGGAGAGACCAGCATTTAAGAGCACTGCCTGCCCTTGCAAAGGGTCAGGGTTTGATTCCCATATGGTTGGTGTCTAACAACCACCTGTACTCCAGTTTTGACACCCCCTTCTGACCTCCTGGGGCACTGCACAACATGGGTGCACTTACATACATACAGGCAATACACTCATATACATAAAAGTAAATTTTTTTTTGGTCTTTTTTTTGAGACAGGGTCTCCCTGTAGCTCCAGCTGCCTGGAACTCACTCTGTAGACCACGCTGGCCTTGAACTCACAGAGGATGCTCTTGCTTCTGCCTCCCGAGTGCTGGGATTAAAGGTGTGTGCCACAATGCCTGGCTATAAAAATAAATTTTAAAAATTAAAAATGGTGCTGGGCGTGGTGGTGCACACCTTTAGTCCCAGCACTTGGGAGGCAGAGGCAGGTGGATCTCTGTGAGTTCAAGGCCAGCCTGGTCTACAT
>NW_008338997.1:196893-198197 GCF_000622305.1 Nannospalax galili | reverse complement strand
GGATCATGTGCTGAGGGCTCCTTTCATAGCAGGGTGTCTTCCTGGCATCTTTCCTGTCTCTCTTTTTGAAGTGTCCGCCACAAATGCCATAACATAAACATGGCCTTTGGCTCTGAAAGGTACCATGCCTTCCTGTGATTTTTCCAGGCAGACAGCAGTCTGGCAGAAACCCACTTCCATATGTAAATAGAATGCCTCACAAAGCATCTAACAGCCAAAGCTTTTACCACTACCCCCATGGTATAAGTATCCTAGTTTTCTCTTAATAGAGAGCTGGGTCGCAGAGCTGCTGAATTACTGAGAGCAGAGACACTTAATAAAGCTGTAACACAGACTAAGCTGAGCCTTGAGTTCTGTGCCTTACTACTGGCGACCTAGCCTCTCCGGAGGGCGCACTCCCTCGTGACCGACTTGCAGACATCCTAGCTTTCGCTGTCCTCGTACTCTTCCCATGGGGTTCAGTGGCCAGTGGACCTCGCATCCTGAGGAAAAGTACACGAGTGGAAAAGGGACAGGATTTCGCCAGGACAATGCTCCAGTAGCAGAGAGGCTGTCAGCACTGGAGCAGCGGACAGCGGCCTATCTGCTGCCGCTCCCAGAGACGCCTGTGGCCAGAGCCGTGCCGTGACTCGCCAGGTGTGGCGGGGACCCCGAGATACCTGTGCACACCACGCCTGAGGCCCATAGAGACATGGAGAAGCCCGCGGGACCAGACCAGCTTTCCTCCAGACGCACAGGGGAGTGCCATTCTGGGAGTGCGCCCAGAGAGCGCGCACACCATACATAGTGAGTTCCAGGCCAGCTGGGGCTACAGGGAGACCCTGCTTCAAAAAGACCAAAAAAAATAAAATAAAATAAATGGTAATTTGATGTTCTATTTTTTTCACAATTAGAACAAGAAGTTAGGAGGAATAGAAAAAAAAAGATTTCAAAGCTGCCCCAAGTCAGTGGGCTGCCTTGGCTTTGCAGTTCCTCTGCGCCAGTAAGGAGGCACCTCAAGCTTTAGGGTCGGAGGTGTCACAGGCTCTGTCATCACTGCCTGATCTTGCTGAGCCCAAACCCCACAGGAACACAAGGAGAAATAACCCCTTAAATGCCAGGTCTCCAGGGTCATCCCTTCATGTACATTCTAGCAATTACAGGTTGATGGACCCAAGTCCCCCCAAATGATGGACCCAAGTCCCTCCAAAATGATAGATTTAAACTAAAATCCCCCAGGCCTGAGAAAAACTGTACAAGGAAGTAAAAATGAAAAATAATTCTGAATGCTAAGAACAAGCTGAGCTGACCTTTTTCATGCTCCT
>NW_008338997.1:194805-196842 GCF_000622305.1 Nannospalax galili | reverse complement strand
CGCTTGTCTTTAAAAGAAACTTGTGGACTGGGCTCTGGACTTCTGTCCTCCGAGTGAGGTGGGAGTCCGTTTTGCAAAACGCCAATAAATCCTGATGCTTGTTGCATCTCCTGATTTGAGGACTGAGTTATTGGGGTGCGACCTTCCGTGAACGTTGGGTACCCCAGTCTGGGGGTCCAACACTTGGGGGCTTGTCCAGGATTCGGTCACCCTCGGACCCATTTCCTCAGATCAGCAGGAGGTAAGATTTGTCTTGTGGTTTGTCTTGGTCTTAATGTCTGTCAGTCATTTCCTGCTCTGGGAACGTTCCATCTGAACATTTGTGCCTGTACAGGACCTGTAAGTCTGTATTCTGGGAACCAAGGGGAGTGGCAGACGTGCCCAGAGACCCCAGGTTCCAGCATTCTGGCCCTAGTGACTAGAGTGATCTGAAGTGAGGAAGACAGTGTCCTCACCTCGGGAGAAGGGAGATTGGCTTGGCTACTCCCCTCCCGATCTGTACTTTCAGTTTTGAGTCAGAGAGCGTGCTGAGGATTTTTCTTATCTATCTGCATCTGTATTTGGGGATCCTGAAAGTAAGAATGGTGAGTGCTGTGCGTGTCTGGGTGTAAAAAGGACCGGTCCACTTGAATGTGATGTAGCATAGTGTGTGTGCGTATTTAATAGTGTATTAGTATCTTAAAAGGGGAAGGTCTGGTTTTGTATTTTTTTCTCTACACTCTCTATTTTAAGCCTTCTCTGTCTTCTTTTCTTTACTCTTGGTCCAAGTCTTCACGAGGGACCGTTAAAGGCGAAGGAGCAATTGAGGTTTTCTGGTCAGGGCCACTCCCTGACGTAAACCAAAGGCTCTTAGCCCTCTTGGTGGACCCCGACTGCCCATACAGGTGGAGACAGGATGGTCTTTCTATATCTTCCTTTCTAGCCACTAAAAAGCCCCGCGGGCACAGGTCGAGCAAGTAAGAGCCACAGGGCACTCACTGCTAAAAGACTCCCGTGAAAGGATAAGGGGGTCCCAGACGTGAAACCCAGATAAATTCACGTCCCCCGCAGAAGAAAAACTGGGCACCGATAGGTACTCGTCCACAAGCACACACTGGTCATGACTGTTTGGAGTGGCATCTCTCTCTCTCTCTCTCTCTCTCTCTCTCTCTCTCTCCTTCTCTCTTCCTCCCTTTCTCCATTTCTGTCCTAAAAGTCTTTCACCATGGGTCAATCACTAATTACCCCCTTGAGTTTAACTCTAGAACACTGGAAGGAAGTTACAGAGTGAGCCTGTAATATATCATTAGAGGTCCAGAAGAAGAAGTGGCAGAGTCTCTGTTCCTCTACATGGCCCTCCTTTGAAAAAGGATGGCCAAGGGATGGGACTTTTGATCTTGCTACTATTTTGCAGGTTAAGGAATACATTTTCCATCCAGGGCCACACAGGCACCCGGACCAGGTGGCCTACATAGTCACCTGGGAGGACTTGGCTCGGAATCCCACATCTTGGGCATGATCGTTCCTACCTCCTCGGGGAACTGGAGAGAATGATCAAGGACCCCCTATACCTTCTGCTCCCCTAAGTCTCACTTCCTCCCTCCTGCCCCTTCAGTCTTCCCCTAAGAAGAAGAAACAAAAGCCAGTCTTCCCCGAGGACCAAGCCTCCCTAACCCTCCTTGATCTTCCACCTCCCTATCCACCAGTGCAGGCACCTCCACCCCAGGAACCTCATCCCTCTCCTGATTCCACCGAACCCGACCAATCCCCCCCTCTATCTAGCAGACTCTACCTCAGGAGGGATAGAGGGGGCCCCTCTGATGGAACCTGGACTGCCCAGGTTTTTCCCCTCTGAACTATAGGGGATCAGATCCAGTACTGGCCTTTTTCAGCCTCTGACTTGTATAATTAGAAAACCCATAACTCCTCTTTTTCTCAGGACCCTCAGGCTCTAACTGCTTTAATAGAGTCTATTCTCCTCACCCACCAACCCACCCGGGAGGATTGTCAACAACTCCTCCTGGCCCTTCTAACCACAGAAGAAAGACAGCGAGTCAT
>NW_008338997.1:192774-194620 GCF_000622305.1 Nannospalax galili | reverse complement strand
GTGGCAGGTAGGGAGCGTCTCCGTCTTTATTGCCAGACTCTGTTAGCGGGTCTCAAAGGGGCCGGAAGGCGCCCAACCAATTTGGCAAAGGTACGTGCTATAACCCAGGGAGAAAATGAAACCCCCGCAGGGTTTCTAGAGCGCCTAATAGAGGGATATAGGATGTACACCCCTTTTGATCCCACAGCTCGGGAGTGTCAGGCGGACCTTATTATGGCCTTCATAGGGCAATCTGCTCCTGATATTCGTGGAAAGCTTCAACGGCTAGAAGGCCTTCAGGGGTACTCCTTACAGGATTTAGTGAGAGAAGCTGAAAAAATCTACAATTTTAGCCACAGTAGTTCAGGGAGCAGGACCAGGTAGGGACCTGGGAGACAAAAGAAGACCCCAAGTGGACAAAGATCAATGTGCTTACTACAAGGAGAGAGGACATTGGGCTCGAGAATGCCCAAAGAAGCTGAATAAACTCCAAAAGAAGACAACCCCAGTCCTGACCCTAGGGGACTAGGAGAGTCGGGGCCAGGAGCTCCCCCCCTGAGCCCAGGGTAACTCTAAAGATAGGGGGGCAATTAACTACCTTCATGGTAGACACAGGAGCTCAACATTCAGTCTTGACAACAACCAAGTACCCATGAGTTCCAAAACAGCCTGGGTCCAAGGGGCTCCTGGAGGAAAGACATATAGGTGGACAACAGAAAGAAAAGTGGACCTCAGTACAGGACAGGTCTCCCACTCATTCTTACTGGTCCCAGACTGTCCATATCCCCTTCTTGGGAGAGATTTACTCTCCAAGTTGGGAGCCCACATCCACTTCACCAGAAAGGGAGCCACTGTACAAGAAAAAGATGGAGCTCCACTACAAATATTAACCCTGCGACTGGAGGATGAACATCGGTTGTATGAGGGACCGATAGCAGAAACTCCTGGTATATCTGATTGGCTAAGTAAAATCCCTTTAGCATGGGCCAAGACAGGAGGCCCAGGATTGGCATGCAATCAGCCTCCAATAGTGGTCACACTAAAACCATCTGCAACTCCGGTCTCCATCAGACAATACCCTATGAGCAGAGAGGCCCGAGAAGGTATAAGACCTCATATTCAGAGACTTTTACAAGTAGGCATACTTCACCCCTGCCAGTCCCCTTGGAACACCCCACTGCTCCCTGTAAAGAAGCCAGGAACAAATGACTACCGACCAGTCCAAGACTTAAGAAAAGTCAATCAGAGGATAGAGGATATACATCCTACTGTCCCAAATCCTTACAACCTCCTGAGTACTTTGCCTCCCAGTCACAGGTGGTATACTGTTCTTGACCTGAAGGATGCATTTTTCTGCCTAAGATTGAGCCCAGCTAGCCAGCCCATTTTCGCTTTTGAATGTAAGGACCCTGAAGCTGGAATATAGGGGCAACTAACCTGGACATGACTTCCCCAAGGGTTCAAGAATTCCCCTACTCTGTTTGATGAAGCTCTACACCATGATCTGGCTGACTTTTGGGTAAGAAACCCACATATTATGCTTCTTCAATATGTAGATGACCTCCTCTTAGCTGCTGAGATGGAAGCTGGCTGTCTGCAAGGTACGGAGGCTCTCCTACTGAGACTGGGGGAACTTGGATACCGGGCCTCAGCAAAGAAAACCCAGATCTGCCTACAGCAGGAAACAGACAGTAGCCTCTATCCCCCCACCAACCTCAGCCAGAGGACTCAGAGAGTTCTTGGGAAGTGCAGGATTCTGTAGATTATGGATACCGGGTTTTGCTGAAATAGCGGCTCCTCTATATCCCTTGACAAAGAATGGGACTCCTTTTGTCTGGACTGAAAAACACCAGAGAGCTTTTGACAA